>NC_084612.1:51733762-52033762 GCF_033978795.1 Nerophis ophidion | reverse complement strand
GCATGTTATGCGAGGATTTGTTGGTTGTACAATGTTGACTACAAGACGTACTTGATTAACAACATTACAAATCACACTGACGGGAGCTGTACAAAAAAAATTAACACTGTTACAAATATGCGCCAATATTGTGAAGCCACATCAAACAAGAATGACGAACACATTTCGGGAAAACATCTTTACCGTAATACAAAATAAACACAAAAGAACAAATACCCAGAATTCCATGCAGCGCTACTCTTCCGGGCTACACCCCTGCCACCACCCCACATCACGGCCCCCCTCCTTGCGTCAGTTGAGGCGGGCGGGGTTTGGTGGTTGCGGGGGTGTAGCCCGGAAGAGTAGCGCTGCATGGCATTCTGGGTATTTGTTATTTTGTGTTTATTTTGTGTTACGGTGAAGATGTTCTCGCGAAACGTGTTTGCCATTCTTGTTTGATGAGGGTTCACAGTGTGGCGCATATTTTTAACAGTGTGAAATTTGTTTGTACGGCCACCGTCAGTGTGACTGTGTGGCTGTTGGCTGTTGATCAAGTATGTCTTGCACTCACCAGCTTGTGCCATATTACAGAGAAAAATGTTAAATTGTTAGTAAAAGCATAAACCTTTATATACCAGGCTTCAAATATGTTTAGCCTGACGGTACCTGTCCGCTGCCTCCGGAGGATTGTCATACTAAATGTGAAAGGTTTATAATAATAACTCCAAAACCAAACATGAAATTTGTCTTAAAAAGCCTTAATGTTGAATTTATGTGAGTTTTACCTGAATCAGGTATTTTGGAAAGAATCACAAATACAAAATTTAAGTTTTACTGGCCTCACATTGGTCACACTCAAAATGACAGTTTTTAAAACATAACTCCAAAAATACACATGCAAAATGTCTAATAATAACTGTAGAAATGCATCTTTGAGAGTTTTCCTGAAAAAAAATAATTTGGTAAGGTTTGCAAAAACAAAATTTAATTTTTTACTCAATTTGACATTTGTATTACGAAAAAAGCAAAACAAATGTATCCCAACATAATTCCTAATCCAAACGTGCAAAATGTCTAAAAATGCCTGTGATATTGAATACATGTGAGTTTTACTAGATACAGTTGTTTTTCTGTGGTTTGCAAATACAAAAATGAGGTTTTACTCAATATGACTGTATACTGTAACACTCAATATGACAGTTATTTAAAGATAACTCCTACACCACACATGAAAAAATGCTAATAATGCCTGAAATAATGCATCTTTGGGAGTTTTACTCGAAACATATGCTTTTTTAAATCTTGCAAATGCAAAAAGTAGTTTTTTATTCAATATTACTATAATAGTCTTAGAATCCTGAGATAATGCAAAAAAAGCAAAAAAAAATGTATTCAAACATAACTTCTAAACAACACATGAAAAATGGCTAATAATGCCTAGGGATGTGTATTTTGTTAGTTGTACTAGAAAAATAATCTTTTGTAAGGTTTGCAAAGACAAAAGTTAGTTTTTTTTATTCAATATAACAGTGTAACTGTCATATTAAATATGAAAGGTTTATAATCATAACTCCAAAACCAAACTTGAAATTTGTCTAAAAAAGTCTGTAATGTTGAATTTATGTGGGTTTTAGCAGAATCAGGTATTTTGGAAATGTTCACAAATACAACAATTAGGTTTTGCTGGCCTCATATTGGTCACACTCAAAATGACAGTTTTTGAAACATAATTCAAAAAGTAGAAATGCAAAATGTCTAATAATGCCTGAAGAAATGTATCTTAGACAGTTTTACTGGAAAAAAAAAACATTTGGTAAGGTTTGCGAAAAAAAAAAGTATTTTTTTTACTAAATTTGACAGTAATGTACTTAGAATCCTGAGATAATGCGAAAAAAGCAATAAAAATGTATTCCAACATAATTCCTAATCCAAACGTGCAAAATGTCTAAAAATGCCTGTGATATTAAATACATATGAGTTTTACTAGATACAGTTGTTTTTCTATGGTTTGCAAATACAAAAATTAGGTTTTACTCAATATAACTGTATACTGTAACACTCAATATGACAGTTATTTAAACATAACTCCGACACCACACATGAAAAATGGCTAATAATGCCTGAGATAATGCATCTTTTGGAGTTTTACTCAAAACATATGCTTTTTTAAATCTTGCAAATGCAAAACGTAGTTTTTTATTCAATATGACTATAATAGTCTTAGAATCCTGAGATAATAAGAAAAAAGCAATAAAAATGTATTCCAATATGACTCCTAATCCAAAAGTGCAAAATGTCTAAAAATGCCTGTGATATTGGAATAATGTTAGTTTTACTAGATACAGTTGTTTTTCTATGCTTTGCAAATACAAAATTTAGGTTTTACTCAATATGTAACACTGTAACACTTAATATGACAGTTATTTAAACATAACTCCTACACCACACATGAAAAATGGCTAATAATGCCTGAAATAATGCATCTTTGGAAGTTTTACTCGAAAAATATGCTTTTTTAAATCTTACAAATGCAAAAAGTAGTTTTTTACTCAATATGACTATAATGTTCTTGGAATCCTGAGATAATGCAAAAAAAGCAATAAAAATTTATTCAAACATAACTTCTAAACAACACATGAAAAGTGGCTAATAATGCGTTGAGATGTGTAATTTTGTTAGTTGTACTAGAAAATCGATCTTTTGTAAGGTTAGCAAAGACAAAAGTTGTTTTTTTTATGCAATATAACAGTGTAACTGTCATATTAAATATGAAAGGTTTATAATCATAACTCCAAAACCAAACTTGAAATTTGTCTAAAAAGCCTATAATATTGAATTTATGTGAGTTTTAACAGAATCGGGTATTTTGGAGAGGTTCACAAATACAACAATTTGGTTTTCCCGGCCTCATATTGGTCACACTCAAAATGAGAGTTTTTGAAACATAACTCCAAAAGTAAAAATGCAACGTGTCTAAAAATGCCTGAAGAAATGTATCTTTGAGAGTTTTTCTGAGAAAAAAAACATTTGGTAAGGTTGGCTTAAAAAAAAAGTATTTTTCTACTAATTTGACAGTAATGTACTTAGAATCCTGAGATAATGCAAAAAAAGCAATTAAAGGGTATTCCAACATAATTCCTGTTTCAAACGTTCAAAATGTCTAAAAATGCCTGTTATATTGAATAAATGTGAGTTTTACTAGATATAGGTTTTTTTTATGGTTTGCAAATACAAAAATAAGGTTTTACTCAATATGACTGTATAATATAACACTCAATATGACAGTTATTTAAACATAACTCCTACACTACACATGAAAAATGTCTAATAATGCCTGAAATAATGCATCTTTGAGAGTTTTACTCAAAGCATAAGCTTTTTTAAATTTTGCAAATGCAAAAAGTTTTTTTTTACTCAACATGACTATAATGTTCTTAGATTCCTGAGATGATGCGAAAAAAGCAATAAAAACATAACTCCTAATCCAAACGTGCAAAATGTCTAAAAATGCCTGTGATATTGAATTATTTTTAGTTTTACTAGATACAGTTGTTTTTCTATGGTTTGCAAATACAAAATTTAGGTTTTACTCAATTTGACTGTATACTGTAACACTCAATATGACAGTTATTTAAACATAACTCCAACACCACACATGAAAAACGGCTAATAATGCCTGAAATAATGCATCTTTGGGAGTTGTACTCGAAACATATGCTTTTTTAAATATCTTAAATGCAAAAAGTCGTTTTTTACTCAATATGACTACAAATGCTTACAATCCTGACATAATGCAAAAAAAGTAAAAAAAAATGTATTCAAACATAACTTCTAAAAAACACATGCAAAATGGCTAATAATGCCTAGAGATATGTATTTTTGTTAGTTGTACTAGAAAAATTATCTTTTGTAAGGTTTGCAAAGACACACAATAGTTTTTTTATTCAATATAACAGTGTAACTATCATACTAATTATGAAAGGTTTATAATCATAACTCCAAAACTAAACGTGAAATTTGTCTAAAAAAGCATGTAATATTGAATTTATGTGAGTTTTACCAAAATCGGGTATTTTGGAATGAATCACAAATACAAAAACTAGGTTTTACTCAATATGACTGTATACTGTAACGCCCAATATAACAGTTATTTAAACATAACTCCTACACCACACATGAAAAATGGCTAATAATGCCTGAAATAATGGGAGTTTTACTCCAAATGCAAAAAGTAGTTTTTTATTCAATATGACTATAATAGTCCTAGAATCCTGAGATAATGCCAAAAAAGCAATAAAAATGTATTCAACATAACTCCTAATCCAAACGTGCAAAATGTCTAAAAATGCCTGTTATATTGAATTAATGTTAGTTTTACTAGATACAGTTGTTTTTCTATGGTTTGCAAATACAAAATTTAGGTTTTACTCAAAAGGACTGTATACTGTAACACTCAATATGACAGTTATTTAAACATTACTCCGACACCACACATGAAAAATGGCTAATAATGCCTGAGATAATGCATCTTTTGGAGTTTTACTCAAAACATATGCTTTTTTAAATCTTGCAAATGCAAAAAGTAGTTTTTTATTCAATATGACTACAATAGTCTTAGAATCCTGAGATAATGCGAAAAAAGCAATAAAAATGTATTCAAACATAATTCCTAATCCAAACGTGCAAAATGTCTAAAAATGCCTATGATATTGAATACGTGTGAGTTTTACTAGATGCAGTTCTTTTTCCATGGTTTGCAAATACAAAAATGAAGTTTTAGTCAATATGACTGTATACTGTAACACTCAATATGACAGTTATTTAAACATAGTTCCTACACCACACATGAAAAATGGCTAATAATGCCTGAAATAATGCATCTTTGGGAGTTTTACTGGAAGCATTTGCTTTTTTAAATTTTGCAAATGCAAAAAGTAGTTTTTTAATCACTATGACTATAATGTTCTTAGAATCCTGAGATAATGCGAAAAAAGCAATAAAAATGTATTCCAACATAATTCCTAATCGAATCGTGCAAAATGTCTAGAAATGCCTGTGATATTGAATAAATGTTAGTTTTACTAGATACAGTTGTTTTTCTATGGTTTGCAAATAAAAAATTTAGGTTTTACTCAATATGACTGTATACTGTAGAACTCAATATGACAGTTATTTAAACATTACTCCTACACCACACATGCGAAATGGCTAATAATGCCTGAATTAATGCATCTTTGCGATTTTTACTCGAAACATATGCTTTTTTAAATCTTGCAAATACAAAAAGTAGTTTTTATTCAATATGACTATAATAGTCTTAGAATCCTGAAATAATGCGAAAAAAGCAATACAAATGTATTCCAACATAACTTTTAAACAACACATGCAAAATGGCTAGTAATGCCTAGAGATATGTATTTTTGTTAGTTGTACTAGAAAAAATATCTTGTGTAAGGTTTGCAAAGACACAAGTTAGTTTTTTTATTGCATATAACAGTGTAACTGTCATACTAAATATGAAAGGTTTATAATCATAACTCCAAAACTTAACGTGAAATGTGTCTAAAAAAGCCTGTAATATTGAATTTATGTTAGTTTTACCAGAAACGGTTATTTTGGAAAGAATCACAAATAAAAAAACTAGGTTTTACTCAATATGACTGTATACTGTAACACCCAATATGACAGTTATTTAATTTTAACTCCTACACCACACATTAAAAATGGCTAATAATGCCTGAAATAATGCATCTTTTGGAGTTTTACTCGAAGCATATGCTTTTTTAAATCTTGCAAATGCAAAAAGTAGTTTTTTATTCAATATGACTACACTAGTCTTAGAATCCTGAGATAATGCGAAAAAAGCAATAAAAATGTTTTCCAACATAACTCCTAATCCAAACGTGCAAAATGTCTAAAAATGCCTGTGATATTGAATAATTGTTAGTTTGACTAGATACAGTTGTTTTTCTATGGTTTGCAAATACAAAATTTGGGTTTTACTCAATATGATTGTATACTGTAACACTCAAAATGACAGTTATTTAAACATAACTCCTACACCACACATGAAAAATGGCTAATAATGCCTGAAATAATGCATCTTTTGGAGTTTTACTGGAAACATATGCTTTTTAAAATCTTGCAAATGCAAAAAGTAGTTTTTTACTCAATATGACTAAAATGTCCTTAGAATCCTGAGATAATGCGAAAAAAGCAATAAAAACATAATTCCTAATCCAAACGTGTAAAATGTCTAAAAATGCCTGTGATATTGAATAAATGTTAGTTTTATTAGATACAGTGGTTTTTTTATGGTTTGCAAATACAAAATTTAGGTTTTACTCAATATGACTGTATACTGTAACACTCAATATGACAGTTATTTAAACATAAGTCCTACACCACACATGAAAAATGGCTAATAATGCCTGAATTAATGCATCTTTGGGAGTTTTACTCGAAACATATGCTTTTTTAAATCTTGCAAATGCAAAAAGTAGTTTTTATACAATATGACTATAATAGTCTTAGAATCCTGAGATAATGCGAAAAAAGCAATAAAAATGTATTCAAACATAATTTTTAAACAACACATGCAAATAGGCTAATAATGCCTAGGGGTATGTATTTTTGTTAGTTGTACTAGAAAAATTATCCTTTGTTAGGTTTGCAAATGCACAAGTTAGTTTTTTTATTCCATATAACAGTGTAACTGTCTTATTAAATATGAAAGGTTTATAATCATAACTCCAAAACCAAACTTGAAATTTGTCTAGAAAAGCCTGTAATATTGAATTCATGCGAGTTTTACCAGAATCAGGTATTTTGGAAAGACTCACAAATACAAAAACTAGGTTTTACTCAATATGACTGTATACTGTAACACTCAATATGACAGTTATTTAAACATAACTCCTACACCACACATGAAAAATTGCTAATAATGCCTGAAATAATGCATCTTTAGGAGTTTTACTCTAAGCATATGCTTTTTTAAATCTTGCAAATGCAAAAAGTAGTTTTTTATTCATTATGACAACAATAGTCTTAGAATCCTGAGATAATGCGAAAAAAGCAATAAAAATGTAATCCAACATAACTCCTAATCCAAACGTGCAAAATGTCTAAAATGCCTGTGATATTGAATTAATGTTAGTTTGACTAGATACAGTTGTTTTTCTATGGTTTGCAAATACAAAATTTAGGTTTTACTCAATATGACTGTATACTGTAGCACTCAATATGACAGTTATTTAAACATAACTCCTACACCACACATGAAAAATGGCTAACAATGCCTGAAATAATGCATCTTTTGGAGTTTTACTGGAAACATATGCTTTTTAAAATCTTGCAAATGCAAAACGTAGTTTTTTACTCAATATGACTAAAATGTCCTTAGAATCCTGAGATAATGCGAAAAAAGCAATAAAAATGTATTCCAACATAATTCCTAATCCAAACGTGCAAAATGTCTAAAAATGCCTGTGATATTAAATAAATGTTAGTTTTACTAGATACAGTGGTTTTTCTATGGTTTGCAAATACAAAATTTAGGTTGTACTCAATATGACTGTATACTGTAACACTCAATATGACAGTTATTTAAACATAACTCCTACACCACACATGAAAAATGGCTAATAATGCCTGAAATAATGCATCTTTGGGAGTTTTACTCGAAGCATATGCCTTTTTAAATCTTGCAAATGCAAAAAGTAGTTTTTTATTCAATATGACTACAATAGTCTTAGAATCCTGAGATAATGCGAAAAAAGCAATAAAAATGTATTCCAACATAACTCCTAATCTAAACGTGCAAAATGTCTAAAAATGCCTGTGATATTGAATAATTTTTAAAATGACTAGATACAGTTGTTTTTCTATGGTTTGCAAATACAAAATTTAGGTTTTACTCAATATCATTGTATACTGTAGCACTCAATATGACAGTTATTTAAACATAACTCCTACACCACACATGAAAAATGGCTAATAATGCCTGAAATAATGCATCTTTTGGAGTTTTACTGGAAACATATGCTTTTTAAATTCTTGCAAATGCAAAAAGTAGTTTTTACTCAATATGACTATAATGTCCTTAGAATCCTGAGATAATGCGAAAAATGCAATAAAAATGTATTCCAACATAATTCCTAATCCAAACGTGCAAAATTATTTAAAAATGCCTGTGATATTGAATAAATGTTAGTTTTACTAGATACAGTGGTTTTTCTATGGTTTGCAAATACAAAATTTAGGTTTTACTCAATATGACTGTATACTGTAACACTCAATATGACAGTTATTTAAACATAACTCCTACACCACACATGAAAAATGGCTAATAATGCCTGAAATAATGCATCTTTTGGAGTTTAACTGGAAACATATGCTTTTTAAAATCTTGCAAATGCAAAAAGTAGTTTTTTACTCAATATGACTAAAATGTCCTTAGAATCCTGAGATAATGCGAAAAAAGCAATAAAAATGTATTCCAACATAATTCCTAATCCAAACGTGCAAAATGTCTAAAAATGCCTCCGATATTGAATAAATGTTAGTTTTATTAGATACAGTGGTTTTTCTATGGTTTGCAAATACACAATTTAGGTTTTACTCAATATGACTGTATACTGTAACACTCAATATGACAGTTATTTAAACATAACTCCTACACCACACATGAAAAATGGCTAATAATGCCTGAAATAATGCATCTTTGGGAGTTTTACTCGAAACATATGCTTTTTTAAATCTTGCAAATGCAAAAAGTAGTTTTTATTCAATATGACTATAATAGTCTTAGAATCCTGAGATAATGCGAAAAAAGCAATAAAAATGTATTCAAACATAATTTTTAAACAACACATGCAAATAGGCTAATAATGCCTAGGGATATGTATTTTTGTTAGTTGTACTAGAAAAATGATCCTTTGTTAGGTTTGCAAATACACAAGTTAGTTTTTTTATTCCATATAACAGTGTAACTGTCTTATTAAATATGAAAGGTTTATAATCATAACTCCAAAACCAAACTTGAAATTTGTCTAAAAAAGCCTGTAATATTGAATTTATGTGAGTTTTACCAGAATCAGGTATTTTGGAAAGACTCACAAATACAAAAACTAGGTTTTACTCAATATGACTGTATACTGTAACACTCAATATGACAGTTATTTAAACATAACTCCCACACCACACATGAAAAATGGCTAATAATGCCTGAAATAATGCATCTTTTGGAGTTTTACTGGAAACATATGCTTTTTAAATTCTTGCAAATGCAAAAAGTAGTTTTTACTCAATATGACTATAATGTCCTTAGAATCCTGAGATAATGCGAAAAAAGCAATAAAAATGTATTCCAACATAATTCCTAATCCAAACGTGCAAAATGTCTAAAAATGCCTGTGATATTGAATAAATGTTAGTTTTACTAGATACAGTGGTTTTTCAATGGTTTGCAAATACAAAATTTAGGTTTTACTCAATATGACTGTATACTGTAACACTCAATATGACAGTTATTTAAACATAACTCCTACACCACACATGAAAAATGGCTAATAATGCCTGAAATAATGCATCTTTGGGAGTTTTACTCGAAACATATGCTTTTTAAAATCTTGCAAATGCAAAAAGTAGTTTTTTACTCAATATGACTAAAATGTCCTTAGAATCCTGAGATAATGCGAAAAAAGCAATAAAAATGTATTCCAACATAATTCCTAATCCAAACGTGCAAAATGTCTAAAAATGCCTGTGATATTGAATAAATGTTAGTTTTACTAGATACAGTGGTTTTTCTATGGTTTGCAAATACAAAATTTAGGTTTTACTCAATATGACTGTATACTGTAACACTCAATATGACAGTTATTTAAACATAACTCCTACACCACACATGAAAAATGGCTAATAATGCCTGAAATAATGCATCTTTTGGAGTTTAACTGGAAACATATGCTTTTTAAAATCTTGCAAATGCAAAAAGTAGTTTTTTACTCAATATGACTAAAATGTCCTTAGAATCCTGAGATAATGCGAAAAAAGCAATAAAAATGTATTCCAACATAATTCCTAATCCAAACGTGCAAAATGTCTAAAAATGCCTCCGATATTGAATAAATGTTAGTTTTATTAGATACAGTGGTTTTTCTATGGTTTGCAAATACAAAATTTGGGTTTTACTCAATATGATTGTATACTGTAACACTCAAAATGACAGTTATTTAATTTTAACTCCTACACCACACATTAAAAATGGCTAATAATGCCTGAAATAATGCATCTTTTGGAGTTTTACTCGAAGCATATGCTTTTTTAAATCTTGCAAATGCAAAAAGTAGTTTTTTATTCAATATGACTACACTAGTCTTAGAATCCTGAGATAATGCGAAAAAAGCAATAAAAATGTTTTCCAACATAACTCCTAATCCAAACGTGCAAAATGTCTAAAAATGCCTGTGATATTGAATAATTGTTAGTTTGACTAGATACAGTTGTTTTTCTATGGTTTGCAAATACAAAATTTGGGTTTTACTCAATATGATTGTATACTGTAACACTCAAAATGACAGTTATTTAAACATAACTCCTACACCACACATGAAAAATGGCTAATAATGCCTGAAATAATGCATCTTTTGGAGTTTTACTGGAAACATATGCTTTTTAAAATCTTGCAAATGCAAAAAGTAGTTTTTTACTCAATATGACTAAAATGTCCTTAGAATCCTGAGATAATGCGAAAAAAGCAATAAAAACATAATTCCTAATCCAAACGTGTAAAATGTCTAAAAATGCCTGTGATATTGAATAAATGTTAGTTTTATTAGATACAGTGGTTTTTTTATGGTTTGCAAATACAAAATTTAGGTTTTACTCAATATGACTGTATACTGTAACACTCAATATGACAGTTATTTAAACATAAGTCCTACACCACACATGAAAAATGGCTAATAATGCCTGAATTAATGCATCTTTGGGAGTTTTACTCGAAACATATGCTTTTTTAAATCTTGCAAATGCAAAAAGTAGTTTTTATACAATATGACTATAATAGTCTTAGAATCCTGAGATAATGCGAAAAAAGCAATAAAAATGTATTCAAACATAATTTTTAAACAACACATGCAAATAGGCTAATAATGCCTAGGGGTATGTATTTTTGTTAGTTGTAGTAGAAAAATTATCCTTTGTTAGGTTTGCAAATGCACAAGTTAGTTTTTTTATTCCATATAACAGTGTAACTGTCTTATTAAATATGAAAGGTTTATAATCATAACTCCAAAACCAAACTTGAAATTTGTCTAGAAAAGCCTGTAATATTGAATTCATGCGAGTTTTACCAGAATCAGGTATTTTGGAAAGACTCACAAATACAAAAACTAGGTTTTACTCAATATGACTGTATACTGTAACACTCAATATGACAGTTATTTAAACATAACTCCTACACCACACATGAAAAATTGCTAATAATGCCTGAAATAATGCATCTTTAGGAGTTTTACTCTAAGCATATGCTTTTTTAAATCTTGCAAATGCAAAAAGTAGTTTTTTATTCATTATGACAACAATAGTCTTAGAATCCTGAGATAATGCGAAAAAAGCAATAAAAATGTAATCCAACATAACTCCTAATCCAAACGTGCAAAATGTCTAAAATGCCTGTGATATTGAATTAATGTTAGTTTGACTAGATACAGTTGTTTTTCTATGGTTTGCAAATACAAAATTTAGGTTTTACTCAATATGACTGTATACTGTAGCACTCAATATGACAGTTATTTAAACATAACTCCTACACCACACATGAAAAATGGCTAACAATGCCTGAAATAATGCATCTTTTGGAGTTTTACTGGAAACATATGCTTTTTAAAATCTTGCAAATGCAAAACGTAGTTTTTTACTCAATATGACTAAAATGTCCTTAGAATCCTGAGATAATGCGAAAAAAGCAATAAAAATGTATTCCAACATAATTCCTAATCCAAACGTGCAAAATGTCTAAAAATGCCTGTGATATTAAATAAATGTTAGTTTTACTAGATACAGTGGTTTTTCTATGGTTTGCAAATACAAAATTTAGGTTGTACTCAATATGACTGTATACTGTAACACTCAATATGACAGTTATTTAAACATAACTCCTACACCACACATGAAAAATGGCTAATAATGCCTGAAATAATGCATCTTTGGGAGTTTTACTCGAAGCATATGCCTTTTTAAATCTTGCAAATGCAAAAAGTAGTTTTTTATTCAATATGACTACAATAGTCTTAGAATCCTGAGATAATGCGAAAAAAGCAATAAAAATGTATTCCAACATAACTCCTAATCTAAACGTGCAAAATGTCTAAAAATGCCTGTGATATTGAATAATTTTTAAAATGACTAGATACAGTTGTTTTTCTATGGTTTGCAAATACAAAATTTAGGTTTTACTCAATATCATTGTATACTGTAGCACTCAATATGACAGTTATTTAAACATAACTCCTACACCACACATGAAAAATGGCTAATAATGCCTGAAATAATGCATCTTTTGGAGTTTTACTGGAAACATATGCTTTTTAAATTTTTGCAAATGCAAAAAGTAGTTTTTACTCAATATGACTATAATGTCCTTAGAATCCTGAGATAATGCGAAAAATGCAATAAAAATGTATTCCAACATAATTCCTAATCCAAACGTGCAAAATTATTTAAAAATGCCTGTGATATTGAATAAATGTTAGTTTTACTAGATACAGTGGTTTTTCTATGGTTTGCAAATACAAAATTTAGGTTTTACTCAATATGACTGTATACTGTAACACTCAATATGACAGTTATTTAAACATAACTCCTACACCACACATGAAAAATGGCTAATAATGCCTGAAATAATGCATCTTTTGGAGTTTAACTGGAAACATATGCTTTTTAAAATCTTGCAAATGCAAAAAGTAGTTTTTTACTCAATATGACTAAAATGTCCTTAGAATCCTGAGATAATGCGAAAAAAGCAATAAAAATGTATTCCAACATAATTCCTAATCCAAACGTGCAAAATGTCTAAAAATGCCTCCGATATTGAATAAATGTTAGTTTTATTAGATACAGTGGTTTTTCTATGGTTTGCAAATACACAATTTAGGTTTTACTCAATATGACTGTATACTGTAACACTCAATATGACAGTTATTTAAACATAACTCCTACACCACACATGAAAAATGGCTAATAATGCCTGAAATAATGCATCTTTGGGAGTTTTACTCGAAACATATGCTTTTTTAAATCTTGCAAATGCAAAAAGTAGTTTTTATTCAATATGACTATAATAGTCTTAGAATCCTGAGATAATGCGAAAAAAGCAATAAAAATGTATTCAAACATAATTTTTAAACAACACATGCAAATAGGCTAATAATGCCTAGGGATATGTATTTTTGTTAGTTGTACTAGAAAAATGATCCTTTGTTAGGTTTGCAAATACACAAGTTAGTTTTTTTATTCCATATAACAGTGTAACTGTCTTATTAAATATGAAAGGTTTATAATCATAACTCCAAAACCAAACTTGAAATTTGTCTAAAAAAGCCTGTAATATTGAATTTATGTGAGTTTTACCAGAATCAGGTATTTTGGAAAGACTCACAAATACAAAAACTAGGTTTTACTCAATATGACTGTATACTGTAACACTCAATATGACAGTTATTTAAACATAACTCCCACACCACACATGAAAAATGGCTAATAATGCCTGAAATAATGCATCTTTTGGAGTTTTACTGGAAACATATGCTTTTTAAATTCTTGCAAATGCAAAAAGTAGTTTTTACTCAATATGACTATAATGTCCTTAGAATCCTGAGATAATGCGAAAAAAGCAATAAAAATGTATTCCAACATAATTCCTAATCCAAACGTGCAAAATGTCTAAAAATGCCTGTGATATTGAATAAATGTTAGTTTTACTAGATACAGTGGTTTTTCAATGGTTTGCAAATACAAAATTTAGGTTTTACTCAATATGACTGTATACTGTAACACTCAATATGACAGTTATTTAAACATAACTCCTACACCACACATGAAAAATGGCTAATAATGCCTGAAATAATGCATCTTTGGGAGTTTTACTCGAAACATATGCTTTTTAAAATCTTGCAAATGCAAAAAGTAGTTTTTTACTCAATATGACTAAAATGTCCTTAGAATCCTGAGATAATGCGAAAAAAGCAATAAAAATGTATTCCAACATAATTCCTAATCCAAACGTGCAAAATGTCTAAAAATGCCTGTGATATTGAATAAATGTTAGTTTTACTAGATACAGTGGTTTTTCTATGGTTTGCAAATACAAAATTTAGGTTTTACTCAATATGACTGTATACTGTAACACTCAATATGACAGTTATTTAAACATAACTCCTACACCACACATGAAAAATGGCTAATAATGCCTGAAATAATGCATCTTTTGGAGTTTAACTGGAAACATATGCTTTTTAAAATCTTGCAAATGCAAAAAGTAGTTTTTTACTCAATATGACTAAAATGTCCTTAGAATCCTGAGATAATGCGAAAAAAGCAATAAAAATGTATTCCAACATAATTCCTAATCCAAACGTGCAAAATGTCTAAAAATGCCTCCGATATTGAATAAATGTTAGTTTTATTAGATACAGTGGTTTTTCTATGGTTTGCAAATACAAAATTTAGGTTTTACTCAATATGACTGTATACTGTAACACTCAATATGACAGTTATTTAAACATAACTCCTACACCACACATGAAAAATGGCGAATAATGCCTGAAATAATGCATCTTTGGGAGTTTTACTCGAAACATATGCTTTTTTAAATCTTGCAAATGCAAAAAGTAGTTTTTATTCAATATGACTATAATAGTCTTAGAATCCTGAGATAATGCGAAAAAAGCAATAAAAATGTATTCCAACATAATTTTTAAACAACACATGCAAATAGGCTAATAATGCCTAGGGATATGTATTTTTGTTAGTTGTACTAGAAAAATGATCCTTTGTTAGGTTTGCAAATACACAAGTTAGTTTTTTTATTCCATATAACAGTGTAACTGTCTTATTAAATATGAAAGGTTTATAATCATAACTCCAAAACCAAACTTGAAATTTGTCTAAAAAAGCCTGTAATATTGAATTTATGTGAGTTTTACCAGAATCAGGTATTTTGGAAAGACTCACAAATACAAAAACTAGGTTTTACTCTATATGACTGTATACTGTAACACTCAATATGACAGTTATTTAAACATAACTCCCACACCACACATGAAAAATGGCTAATAATGCCTGAAATAATGCATCTTTTGGAGTTTTACTGGAAACATATGCTTTTTAAATTCTTGCAAATGCAAAAAGTAGTTTTTACTCAATATGACTATAATGTCCTTAGAATCCTGAGATAATGCGAAAAAAACAATAAAAATGTATTCCAACATAATTCCTAATCCAAACGTGCAAAATGTCTAAAAATGCCTGTGATATTGAATAAATGTTAGTTTTACTAGATACATTGGTTTTTCTATGGTTTGCAAATACAAAATTTAGGTTTTACTCAATATGACTGTATACTGTAACACTCAATATGACAGTTATTTAAACATAACTCCTACACCACACATGAAAAATGGCTAATAATGCCTGAAATAATGCATCTTTTGGAGTTTAACTGGAAACATATGCTTTTTAAAATCTTGCAAATGCAAAAAGTAGTTTTTTACTCAATATGACTAAAATGTCCTTAGAATCCTGAGATAATGCGAAAAAAGCAATAAAAATGTATTCCAACATAATTCCTAATCCAAACGTGCAAAATGTCTAAAAATGCCTGTGATATTGAATAAATGTTAGTTTTACTAGATACAGTGGTTTTTCTATGGTTTGCAAATACAAAATTTAGGTTTTACTCAATATGACTGTATACTGTAACACTCATTATGACAGTTATTTAAACATAACTCCTACACCACACATGAAAAATGGCTAATAATGCCTGAAATAATGCATCTTTTGGAGTTTAACTGGAAACATATGCTTTTTAAAATCTTGCAAATGCAAAAAGTAGTTTTTACTCAATATGACTAAAATGTCCTTAGAATCCTGAGATAATGCGAAAAAAGCAATAAAAATGTATTCCAACATAATTCCTAATCCAAACGTGCAAAATGTCTAAAAATGCCTCCGATATTGAATAAATGTTAGTTTTATTAGATACAGTGGTTTTTCTATGGTTTGCAAATACAAAATTTAGGTTTTACTCAATATGACTGTATACTGTAACACTCAATATGACAGTTATTTAAACATAACTCCTACACCACACATGAAAAATGGCTAATAATGCCTGAAATAATGCATCTTTGGGAGTTTTACTCGAAGCATATGCTTTTTAAATTCTTGCAAATGCAAAAAGTAGTTTTTTACTCAATATGACTATAATGTCCTTAGAATCCGGAGATAATGCGAAAAAAGCAATAAAAATGTATTCCAACATAATTCCTAATCCAAACGTGCAAAATGTCTAAAAATGCCTGTGATATTGAATAAATGTTAGTTTTACTAGATACAGTGTTTTTTCTATGGTTTGCAAATACAAAATTTAGGTTTTACTCAATAAGACTGTATACTGTAACACTCAATATGACAGTTATTTAAACATAACTCCTACACCACACATGAAAAATGGCTAATAATGCCTGAAATAATGCATCTTTTGGAGTTTTACTCGAAGCATATGCTTTTTAAAATCTTGCAAATGCAAAAAGTTGTTTTTTATTCAATGTGACTATAATAGTCTTAGAATCCTGAAATAATGCGAAAAAAGCAATAAAAATGTATTCCAACATAACTTCCAAATAACACATGCAAATAGGCTAATAATGCCTAGGGATATGTATTTTTGTTAGTTGTACTAGAAAAATGATCCTTTGTAAGGTTTGCAAATGCACAAGTTAGTTTTTTTATTCCATATAACAGTGTAACAGTCATATTAAATATGAAAGGTTTATAATCATAACTCCAAAACCAAACTTGAATTTTGTCTAAAAAAGCCTTTGATATTGAATTTATGTGAGTTTTACCAGAATCAGGTATTTTGGAAAGAATCACAAATACAAAAACTAGGTTTTACTCAATATAACTGTATACTGTAACACTCAATATGACAGTTATTTAAACATAACTCCTACACCACACATGAAAAATGGCTAATAATGCCTGAAATAATGCATCTTTGGGAGTTTTACTCTAAGCATATGCTTTTTTAAATCTTGCAAATGCAAAAAGTAGTTTTTTATTCAATATGACTACAATAGTCTTAGAATCCTGAGATAATGCGAAAAAAGCAATAAAAATGTATTCCAACATAACTTCCAAATAACACATGCAAATAGGCTAATAATGCCTAGGGATATGTATTTTTGTTAGTTGTACCAGAAAAATGATCCTTTGTTAGGTTTGCAAATGCACAAGTTAGTTTTTTTATTCCATATAACAGTGTAACTGTCTTATTAAATATGAAAGGTTTATAATCATAACTCCAAAACATAACTTGAAATTTGTCTAAAAAAGCCTGTAATATTGAATTTATGTGAGTTTTACCAGAATCAGGTATTTTGGAAAGAATCACAAATACAAAAACTAGGTTTTACTCAATATGACTGTATACTGTAACACTCAATATGACAGTTATTTAAACATAACTCCTACACCACACATGAAAAAGGCTAATAATGCCTGAAATAATGCATCTTTGGGAGTTTTACTCGAAGCATATGCTTTTTTAAATCTTGCAAATGCAAAAAGTAGTTTTTTATTCAATATGACTACAATAGTCTTAGAATCCTGAGATAATGCGAAAAAAGCAATAAAAATGTATTCCAACATAACTCCTAAACCAAACGTGCAAAATGTCTAAAAAAACCTGTGATATTGAATTAATGTCAGTTTGACAAGATACAGTTGTTTTTCTATGGTTTGCAAATACAAAATTTAGGTTTTACTCAATATGACTGTATACTGTAACACTCAATATGACAGTTATTTAAACTTAACTCCTACACCACACATGAAAAATGGCTAATAATGCCTGAAATAATGCATCTTTTGGAGTTTTACTCGAAGCATATGCATTTTTAAATCTTGCAAATGCAAAAAGTTGTTTTTTATTCAATGTGACTATAATAGTCTTAGAATCCTGAGATAATGCGAAAAAAGCAATACAAATGTATTCCAACATAACTTCCAAATAACACATGCAAATAGGCTAATAATGCCTAGGGATATGTATTTTTGTTAGTTGTACTAGAAAAATTATCCTTTGTTAGGTTTGCAAATGCACAAGTTAGTTTTTTTATTCCATATAACAGTGTAACTGTCTTATTAAATATGAAAGGTTTATAATCATAACTCCAAAACATAACTTGAAATTTGTCTAAAAAAGCCTGTAATATTGAATGTATGTGAGTTTTACCAGAATCAGGTATTTTGGAAAGAATCACAAATACAAAAACTAGGTTTAACTCAATATGACTGTATACTGTAACACTCAATATGACAGTTATTTAAACATAACTCCTACACCACACATGAAAAATGGCTAATAATGCCTGAAATAATGCATCTTTGGGAGTTTTACTCGAAGCATATGCTTTTTTAAATCTTGCAAATGCAAAAAGTAGTTTTTTATTCAATATGACTACAATAGTCTTAGAATCCTGAGATAATGCGAAAAAAGCAATAAAAATGTATTCCAACATAACTCCTAATCCAAAGGTGCAAAATGTCTAAAAATGCCTGTGATATTGAATTAATGTTAGTTTGACTAGATACAGTTGTTTTTCTATGGTTTGCAAATACAAAATTTAGGTTTTACTCAATATCATTGTATACTGTAGCACTCAATATGACAGTCATTTAAACATAACTCCTACACCACACATGAAAAATGGCTAATAATGCCTGAAATAATGCATCTTTTGGAGTTTTACTGGAAACATATGCTTTTTAAAATCTTGCTAATGCAAAATGTAGTTTTTTACTCAATATGACTATAATGTTCTTAGAATCCTGAGATAATGGGAAAAAAGCAATAAAAATGTATTCCAACATAATTCCTAATCCAAACGTGCAAAATGTCTAAAAATGCCTCCGATATTGAATAAATGTTAGTTTTATTAGATACAGTGGTTTTTCTATGGTTTGCAAATACAAAATTTAGGTTTTACTCAATATGACTGTATACTGTAACACTCAATATGACAGTTATTTAAACATAACTCCTACACCACACATGAAAAATGGCTAATAATGCCTGAAATAATGCATCTTTGGGAGTTTTACTCTAAGCATATGCTTTTTTAAATCTTGCAAATGCAAAAAGTAGTTTTTTATTCAATATGACTACAATAGTCTTAGAATCCTGAGATAATGCGAAAAAAGCAATAAAAATGTATTCCAACATAACTCCTAATCCAAACGTGCAAACTGTCTAAAAATGCCTGTGATATTGAATTAATGTTAGTTTGACTAGATACAGTTGTTTTTCTATGGTTTGCAAATACAAAATTTAGGTTTTACTCAATATCATTGTATACTGTAGCACTCAATATGACAGTTATTTAAACATAACTCCTACACCACACATGAAAAATGGCTAATAATGCCTGAAATAATGCATCTTTTGGAGTTTAACTTGAAACATATGCTTTTTAAAATCTTGCAAATGCAAAAAGTAGTTTTTTACTCAATATGACTAAAATGTCCTTAGAATCCTGAGATAATGCGAAAAAAGCAATAAAAATGTATTCCAACATAATTCCTAATCCAAACGTGCAAAATGTCTAAAAATGCCTCCGATATTGAATAAATGTTAGTTTTATTAGATACAGTGGTTTTTCTATGGTTTGCAAATACAAAATTTAGGTTTTACTCAATATGACTGTATACTGTAACACTCAATATGACAGTTATTTAAACATAACTCCTACACCACACATGAAAAATGGCTAATAATGCCTGAAATAATACATCTTTGGGAGTTTTACTGGAAACATATGCTTTTTTAAATCTTGCAAATGCAAAAAGTAGTTTTTATTCAATATGACTATAATAGTCTTAGAATCCTGAGATAATGCGAAAAAAGCAATAAAAATGTATTCAAACATAATTTTTAAACAACACATGCAAATAGGCTAATAATGCCTAGGGATATGTATTTTTGTTAGTTGTACTAGAAAAATGATCCTTTGTTAGGTTTGCAAATGCACAAGTTAGTTTTTTTATTCCATATAACAGTGTAACTGTCTTGTTAAATATGAAAGGTTTATAATCATAACTACAAAACCAAACTTGAAATTTGTCTAAAAAAGCCTGTAATATTGAATTTATGTGAGTTTTACCAGAATCAGGTATTTTGGAAAGACTCACAAATACAAAAACTAGGTTTTACTCAATATGACTGTATACTGTAACACTCAATATGACAGTTATTTAAACATAACTCCTACAACACACATGAAAAATGGCTAATAATGCCTGAAATAATGCATCTTTAGGAGTTTTACTCTAAGCATATGCTTTTTTAAATCTTGCAAATGCAAAAAGTAGTTTTTTATTCATTATCAATATAATAGTCTTAGAATCCTGAGATAATGCGAAAAAAACAAAAAAAATGTAATCCAACATAACTCCTAATCCAAACGTGCAAAATGTCTAAAAATGCCTGTGATATTGAATTAATGTTAGTTTGACTAGATACAGTTGTTTTTCAATGGTTTGCAAATACAAAATTTAGGTTTTACTCAATATGACTGTACACTGTAGCACTCAATATGACAGTTATTTAAACATAACACCTACACCACACATGAAAAATGGCTAATAATGCCTGAAATAATGCATCTTTTGGAGTTTTACTGGAAACATATGCTTTTTAAAATCTTGCAAATGCAAAACGTAGTTTTTTACTCAATATGACTATAATGTCCTTAAAATCCTGAGATAATGCGAAAAAAGCAATAAAAATGTATTCCAACATAATTCCTAATCCAAACGTGCAAAATGTCTAAAAATGCCTGTGATATTGAATAAATGTTAGTTTTACTAGATACAGTGGTTTTTCTATGTTTTGCAAATACAAAATTTAGGTTGTACTCAATATGACTGTATACTGTAACACTCAATATGACAGTTATTTAAACATAACTCCTACACCACACATGAAAAATGGCTAATAATGCCTGAAATAATGCATCTTTGGGAGTTTTACTCGAAGCATATGCTTTTTTAAATCTTGCAAATGCAAAAAGTAGTTTTTTATTCAATATGACTACAATAGTCTTAGAATCCTGAGATAGTGCGAAAAAAGCAATAAAAATGTATTCCAACATAACTCCTAATCCAAACGTGCAAAATGTCTAAAAAAAGCCTGTGATATTGAATAATTTTTAGTTTGACTGGATACAGTTGTTTTTCTATGGTTTGCAAATACAAAATTTAGGTTTTACTCAATATGACTGTATACTGTAACACTCAATATGACAGTTATACTGTAACACTCAATATGACAGTTATTTAAACATAACTCCTACACCACACATGAGAAATGGCTAATAATGCCTGAAATAATGCATCTTTGGGAGTTTTACTCTAAGCATATGCTTTTTTAAATCTTGCAAATGCAAAAAGTAGTTTTTTATTCAATATGACTACAATAGTCTTAGAATCCTGAGATAATGCGAAAAAAGCAATAAAAATGTATTCCAACATAACTCCTAATCCAAACGTGCAAAATGTCTAAAAATGCCTGTGATATTGAATTAGTGTTAGTTTGACTAGATACAGTTGTTTTTCTATGGTTTGCAAATACAAAATTTAGGTTTTACTCAATATCATTGTATACTGTAGCACTCAATATGACAGTTATTTAAACATAACTCCTACACCACACATGAAAAATGGCTAATAATGCCTGAAATAATGCATCTTTGGGAGTTTTACTCGAAGCATATGCTTTTTTAAATCTTGCAAATGCAAAAAGTAGTTTTTTATTCAATATGACTACAATAGTCTTAGAATCCTGAGATAGTGCGAAAAAAGCAATAAAAATGTATTCCAACATAACTCCTAATCCAAACGTGCAAAATGTCTAAAAAAAGCCTGTGATATTGAATAATTTTTAGTTTGACTGGATACAGTTGTTTTTCTATGGTTTGCAAATACAAAATTTAGGTTTTACTCAATATGACTGTATACTGTAACACTCAATATGACAGTTATACTGTAACACTCAATATGACAGTTATTTAAACATAACTCCTACACCACACATGAGAAATGGCTAATAATGCCTGAAATAATGCATCTTTGGGAGTTTTACTCTAAGCATATGCTTTTTTAAATCTTGCAAATGCAAAAAGTAGTTTTTTATTCAATATGACTACAATAGTCTTAGAATCCTGAGATAATGCGAAAAAAGCAATAAAAATGTATTCCAACATAACTCCTAATCCAAACGTGCAAAATGTCTAAAAATGCCTGTGATATTGAATTAGTGTTAGTTTGACTAGATACAGTTGTTTTTCTATGGTTTGCAAATACAAAATTTAGGTTTTACTCAATATCATTGTATACTGTAGCACTCAATATGACAGTTATTTAAACATAACTCCTACACCACACATGAAAAATGGCTAATAATGCCTGAAATAATGCATCTTTTGGAGTTTAACTTGAAACATATGCTTTTTAAAATCTTGCAAATGCAAAAAGTAGTTTTTTACTCAATATGACTATAATGTCCTTAGAATCCTGAGATAATGCGAAAAAAGCAATAAAAATGTATTCCAACATAATTCCTAATCCAAACGTGCAAAATGTCTAAAAATGCCTGTGATATTGAATAAATGTTAGTTTTACTAGATACAGTGGTTTTTCTATGGTTTGCAAATACAAAATTTAGGTTTTACTCAATATGACTGTATACTGTAACACTCAATATGACAGTTATTTAAACATAACTCCTACACCACACATGAAAAATGGCTAATAATGCCTGAAATAATGCATCTTTTGGAGTTTAACTGGAAACATATGCTTTTTAAAATCTTGCAAATGCAAAAAGTAGTTTTTTACTCAATATGACTAAAATGTCCTTAGAATCCTGAGATGATGCGAAAAAAGCAATAAAAATGTATTCCAACATAATTCCTAATCCAAACGTGCAAAATGTCTAAAAATGCCTCCGATATTGAATAAATGTTAGTTTTATTAGATACAGTGGTTTTTCTATGGTTTGCAAATACAAAATTTAGGTTTTACTCAGTATCACTGTATACTGTAACACTCAATATGACAGTTATTTAAACATAACTCCTACACCACACATGAAAAATGGCTAATAATGCCTGAAATAATGCATATTTGGGAGTTTTACTCGAAACATATGCTTTTTTAAATCTTGCAAATGCAAAAAGTAGTTTTTATTCAATATGACTATAATAGTCTTAGAATCCTGAGATAATGCGAAAAAAGCAATAAAAATGTATTCAAACATAATTTTTAAACAACACATGCAAATAGGCTAATAATGCCTAGGGATATGTATTTTTGTTAGTTGTACTAGAAAAATAATCCTTTGTTAGGTTTGCAAATGCAAAGTTAGTTTTTTTATTCCATATAACAGTGTAACTGTCTTATTAAATATGAAAGGTTTATAATCATAACTCCAAAACCAAACTTGAAATTTGTCTAAAAAAGCCTGTAATATTGAATTTATGTGAGTTTTACCAGAATCAGGTATTTTGGAAAGACTCACAAATACAAAAACTAGGTTTTACTCAATATGACTGTATACTGTAACACTCAATATGACAGTTATTTAAACATAACTCCTACACCACACATGAAAAATGGCTAATAATGCCTGAAATAATGCATCTTTAGGAGTTTTACTCTAAGCATATGCTTTTTTAAATCTTGCAAATGCAAAAAGTAGTTTTTTATTCATTATGAATATAATAGTCTTAGAATCCTGAGATAATGCGAAAAAAGCAATAAAAATGTAATCCAACATAACTCCTAATCCAAACGTGCAAAATGTCTAAAAATGCCTGTGATATTGAATTAATGTTAGTTTGACTAGATACAGTTGTTTTTCTATGGTTTGCAAATACAAAATTTAGGTTTTACTCAATATGACTGTATACTGTAGCACTCAATATGACAGTTATTTAAACATAACTCCTACACCACACATGAAAAATGGCTAATAATGCCTGAAATAATGCATCTTTTGGAGTTTTACTGGAAACATATGCTTTTTAAAATCGTGCAAATGCAAAAAGTAGTTTTTTACTCAATATGACTATAATGTCCTTAGAATCCTGAGATAATGCGAAAAAAGCAATAAAAATGTATTCCAACATAATTCCTAATCCAAACGTGCAAAATGTCTAAAAATGCCTGTGATATTGAATACATGTTAGTTTTACTAGAAACAGTGGTTTTTCTATGGTTTGCAAATACAAAATTTAGGTTTTACTCAATATGACTGTATACTGTAACACTCAATATGACAGTTATTTAAACATAACTCCTACAACACACATGAAAAATGGCTAATAATGCCTGAAATAATGCATCTTTTGGAGTTTTACTGGAAACATATGCTTTTCAAAATCTTGCAAATGCAAAAAGTAGTTTTTTTATTCAATATGACTACAATAGTCTTAGAATCCTGAGATAATGCGAAAAAAGCAATAAAAATGTATTCCAACATAACTCCTAATCCAAACGTGCAAAATGTCTAAAAATGCCTGTGATATTGAATACATGTTAGTTTTACTAGAAACAGTGGTTTTTCTATGGTTTGCAAATACAAAATTTAGGTTTTACTCAATATGACTGTATACCGTAACACTCAATATGACAGTTATTTAAACATAACTCCTACACCACACATGAAAAATGGCTAATAATGCCTGAAATAATGCATCTTTTGGAGTTTTACTCGAAGCATATGCTTTTTTAAATCTTGCAAATGCAAAAAGTAGTTTTTTTATTCAATATGACTACAATAGTCTTAGAATCCTGAGATAATGCGAAAAAAGCAATAAAAATGTATTCCAACATAACTCCTAATCCAAACGTGCAAAATGTCTAAAAATGCCTGTGATATTGAATAAATGTTAGTTTTACTAGATACAGTGGTTTTTCTATGGTTTGCAAATACAAAATTTAGGTTTTACTCAATATGACTGTATACTGTAACACTCAATATGACAGTTATTTAAACATAACTCCTACACCACACATGAAAAATGGCTAATAATGCCTTAAATAATGCATCTTTTGGAGTTTTACTCGAAGCATATGCTTTTTAAAATTTTGCAAATGCAAAAAGTTGTTTTTTATTCAATGTGACTATAACAGTCTTAGAATCCTGAAATAATGCGAAAAAAGCAATACAAATGTATTCCAACATAACTTCCAAACAACACATGCAAATAGGCTAATAATGCCTAGGGATATGTATTTTTGTTAGTTGTACTAGAAAAATGATCCTTTGTAAGGTTTGCAAATGCACAAGTTAGTTTTTTTATTCCATATAACAGTGTAACAGTCATATTAGATATGAAAGGTTTATAATCATAACTCCAAAACCAAACTTGAATTTTGTCTAAAAAAGCCTGTGATATTGAATTTATGTGAGTTTGACCAGAATCAGGTATTTTGGAAAGAATCACAAATACAAAAACTAGGTTTTACTCAATATGACTGTATACTGTAACACTCAATATGACAGTTATTTAAACATAACTCCTACACCATACATGAAAAATGGCTAATAATGCCTGAAATAATGCATCTTTGGGAGTTTTACTCGAAGCATATGCTTTTTTAAATCTTGCAAATGCAAAAAGTAGTTTTTTATTCAATATGACTACAATAGTCTTAGAATCCTGAGATAATGCGAAAAAAGCAATAAAAATGTATTCCAACATAACTCCTAATCAAAACGTGCAAAATGTCTAAAAATGCCTGTGATATTGAATTAATGTTAGTTTGACTAGATACAGTTGTTTTTCTATGGTTTGCAAATACAAAATTTAGGTTTTACTCAATATGATTGTATACTGTAACACTCAATATGACAGTTATTTAACCATAACTCCTACACCACACATGAAAAATGGCTAATAATGCCTGAAATAATGCATCTTTTGGAGTTTTCCTGGAAACATATGCTTTTTAAAATCTTGCAAATGCAAAAAGTAGTTTTTTACTCAATATGACTAAAATGTCCTTAGAATCCTGAGATAATGCGAAAAAAGCAATAAAAATGTATTCCAACATTATTCCGAATCCAAACGTGCAAAATGTCTAAAAATGCCTGTGATATTGAATAAATGTTAGTTTTACTAGATACAGTGGTTTTTTTTATGGTTTGCAAATACAAAATTTAGGTTTTACTCAATATGACTGTATACTGTAACACTCAATATGACAGTTATTTAAACATAACTCCTACACCACACATGAAAAATGGCTAATAATGCCTGAAATAATGCATCTTTGGGAGTTTTACTCTAAGCATATGCTTTTTTAAATCTTGCAAATGCAAAAAGTAGTTTTTTATTCAATATGACCACAATAGTCTTAGAATCCTGAGATAATGCTAAAAAAGCAATAAAAATGTATTCCAACATAACTTCTTATCCAAACGTGCAAAATGTCTAAAAATGCCTGTGATATTGATATAATGTTAGTTTGACTAGATACAGTTGTTTTTCTATGGTTTGCAAATACAAAATTTAGGTTTTACTCAATATCATTGTATACTGTAGCACTCAATATGACAGTTATTTAAACATAACTCCTACACCACACATGAAAATGACTAATAATGCCTGAAATAATGCACCTTTGGGAGTTTTACTCGAAACATATGCTTTTTTAAATCTTGCAAATGCAAAAAGTAGTTTTTTATTCAATAAGACTACAATAGTCTTAGATAATGCGAAAAAAGCAATAAAAATGTATTCCAACATAACTTCTAAACAACACATGCAAAATGGCTAGTAATGCCTAGAGATATGTATTTTTGTTAGTTGTACTAGAAAAATGATCTTGTGTAAGGTTTGCAAAGACACAAGTTAGTTTTTTATTCAATATAACAGTGTAACTGTCATACTAAATATGAAAGGTTTATAATCATAACTCCAAAACCAAACATGAAATGTGTCTAAAAAAGCCTGTAATATTGAATTTATGTGAGTTTTACCAGAATCGGGTATTTTGGAAAGAATCACAAATACAAACATTGGGTTTTATTGGCCTCATATTTGTCACATTCAAAATGACAGTTTTTGAAACAAAACTCTTAAAATATGCATGCGAAATGTCTAATAATGCCTGAAGAAATGCATCTTTGTATTCAATATCACAGGCATTTTTAGACATTTTGCACGTTTGGATTAGGAATTATGATGGAATACATTTTCATTTCTTTTTTCGCTTTATCTCATTATTCTATGTACATTACTGTCAAATTGAGTAAAAAATTAAATTTTGTTTTTGCAAACCTTGCCAAATGTTTTTTTTTTTTTTTCAGGAAAACTCTCAAAGATGCATTTCTTCAGGCATTATTAGACATTTTGCATGTGTGGTGTAGGAGTTATGTTTAAATAACTGTCATATTGAATGTTAAAGTATACAGTCATATTGAGTAAAACCTACATTTTGTATTTGCAAGCCATAAAACTGTATCTAGTAAAACGAACATTAATTCAATATCACAGGCATTTTTAGACATTTTGCACGTTTGGATTAGGAATTATGATGGAATACATTTTCATTTTTTGTTTTCGCTTTATCTCAGGATTCTAAGTACATTACTGTCTTTTTCATTTGCAATATTTGAATAAGCATATGTTTCGAGTAAAACTCCCAAAGATGCATTATTTCAGGCATTATTAGCCATTTTACATGTGTGGTGTAGGAGTAATGTTTAAATAACTGTCATATTGTGTGTTACATTATACAGTCATATTGAGTAAAACCTCATTTTTGTATTTGCAAACCATAAAAAAAAACTGTATCTAGTAAAACTCATATTTATTCAATATCACAGGCATTTTTAGACATTTTGAACGTTTGAATTAGGAATTATGTTGGAATATCTTTTAATTGCTTTTTTCGCATTATCTCAAAATTCCAAGTACATTACTGTCAAATTAGTAGAAAAATACTTTTTGTTTTCGCCAACCTTACCAAATGTTTTTTTTTTCCAGAAAAACTCTCAAAGATACATTTCTTCAAGCATTTTTAGACACGTTGCATTTCTACTTTTGGAGTTATGTTTCAAAAACGGTCATTTTGAGTGTGACTAATATGAGACCAGGAAAACCAAATTTTTGTATTTGTGAACCTCTCCTGAATACCTGATTCTGTTAAAACTCACATAAATTCAATATAATAGGCTTTTTAGACAAATTTCAAGTTTGGTTTTGGAGTTATGATTATAAACCTTTTATATTTAGTATGACTGTTACACTGTTAAATTGAATAAAAAAACTAACTTGTGTCTTTGCAAACCTTACAAAAGATAATTTTTCTAGTACAACTAACAAAATTACATATCTCTAGGCATTATTAGCCATTTTGCATGTGCTTTTTAGAAGTTATGTTTGAATACATTTTTTTTTACTTATGTCAGGATTGTAAGCCTTTGTAGTCATATAGACTAAAAAACTACTTTTTGCATTGGCAATATTTAAAAAAGCATATGTTTCGAGTAAAACTACCAAAGATGCATTATTTCAGGCATTATTAGCCGTTTTTCATGTGTGGTGTAGGAGTTATGTTTAAATAACTGTCATATTGAGTGTTACAGTATACAGTCATATTGAGTAAAACCTCATTTTTGTTTTTGCAAACAATAAAAAACAACAACTGTGTCTAGTAAAACTCACATGTATTCAATATCACAGGCATTTTTAGACATTTTGCACGTTTGGATTAGGAGTTATGTTTTTATTGCTTTTTTGCATTGTCTCAGGAATCTAAGAACATTATAGTCATGTTGAGTAAAAAACTACTTTTTGCTTTTGCAAAATTTAAAAAAGCAAATGCTTCGAGTAAAACTCCAAAAGACGCATTATTTCAGGCATTATTAGCCATTTTTCATGTGTGGTGTAGGAACTATGTTTAAATAACTGTCATATTGAGTGTTACAGTATACAGTCATATTGACTAAAACCTCATTTTTGTATTTGCAAACCATAGAAAAATAACTGCATCTAGTAAAACTCACACGTATTCAATATCATAGGCATTTTTAGACATTTTGCACGTTTGGATTAGGAATAATGTTTGAATACATTTTTATTGTTTTTTTCGCTTTATCTCCGGATTCTAAGTACATTACTGTCAAATTGAGTAAAAAATTATATTTTGTTTTTGCAAACCTTGCCAAATGTTTTTTTTTTTTTCAGGAAAACTCTCAAAGATCAATTTTTTCAGGCATTATTAGACATTTTGCATGCATATTTTTGGAGTTTTGTTTCAAAAACTGTCATTTTGAGTGTGACCAATATGAGGCCAGTAAAACCCAATTTTTGTATTAGTGATTCTTTCCAAAATACCCGATTCTGGTAAAACTCACATAAATTCAATATTACAGGCTTTTTTAGACAAATTTCACGTTTAATTTTGGAGTTATGATTATAAACCTTTCATATTTAGTATGACAGTTACACTGTTATATTGAAAAAAAAAACTAACTTGTGTCTTTGTAAACCTTACAAAATATATTTTTTCTAGTACAATTAACAAAAATACATATCTCTAGGCATTATTAACCATTTTGCATGTGTTGTTTAGAAGTTATGTTGGAATACATTTTTATTGCTTTTTTCTTATTATCTCAGGATTCTAAGACTATTATAGTCATATTGAATAAAAAACTACTTTTTGCATTTGCAAGATTTAAAAAAGCATATGTTTTGAGTAAAACTCCAAAAGATGCATTATCTCAGGCATTATTAGCCATTTTTCATGTGTGGTGTAGGAGTTATGTTTAAATAACTGTCATATTGAGTGTTACAGTATACAGTCCTTTTGAGTAAAACCTAAATTTTGTATTTGCAAACCATAGCAAAACAACTGTATCTAGTAAAACTAGCATTAATTCAATATAACAGGCATTTTTAGACATTTTGCACGTTTGGATTAGGAGTTATGTTGGAATACATTTTTATTGCTTTTTTCGCATTATCTCAGGATTCTAAGACTATTGTAGTCATAATGAATAAAAAACTACTTTTTGCATTTGCGAGATTTAAAAAAGCATATGCTTCGAGTAAAACTCCCAAAGATGCATTATTTCAGTCATTCTCAGCCATTTTTTATGTGTGGTGTAGGAGTTATGTTTAACTAACTGTCATATTGAGTGTTACATTATACAGTCATATTGAGTAAAACCTAAATTTTTGTATTTGCAAACCATAAAAAAAAACTGTATCTAGTAAAACTCACATTTATTCAATATCACAGGCATTTTTAGACATTTTGAACTTTTGAATTAGGAATTATGTTGGAATACCTTTTAATTGCTTTTTTCGCATTATCTCAGGATTCTAAGTACATTACTGTCAATTTAGTAGAAAAATACTTTTTGTTTTCGCCAACCTTAACAAATGTTTTTCTTCAAGCATTTTTAGACACGTTGCATTTCTACATTTGGAGTTATGGTATTTTTCTGTGGAACTGCCAGCATTGTCACTTTATTAAAGTTGGTTGATCATATTAATTTGGAAAAACTCTGTAGAATAAAAGTATTTTTCTTCAAAACTGTTTGCATCGATACTTTATTAAAGGTGGTTGACCTTAATAATATGGTAAAAATCTGTAAAATTACGATATTTTTCCGCAAAACGTTTCATGAAAATTTCTGTAAATATAATGTGTTTGATTATTATTTGGTTTACAATGTTTTACTTAAATTTTATAGTTTTGTTTGGCAGCCGTATCGCCAGTAGATGACAGGTTTTTTACAGAATTTTTTTTTACAGTGTATAGACATTTATCTTTGTCAGTTTTACCAGAAAAATATATTTTTTAAAGTTCTCAAACACACAAGGTACACTGTAAAAAAAAATTATGTAAAAAAAACTGTAATCTACTGGTAGCTACGGCTGCCAAATGAAAACCATAAAATTAAAGCAAAAACACTGTAGACCAAATAATGATCTAAAACATTATATTTACAGAAAATTTCATTGAACCATTTGTGGAAAAATATCAAAATTTTTCAGATTTTTACTAAATTGTTAAAATCAACCACCTTTAATAAAGTGACGATGCAAACAGTTCTGCAGAAAAATACCTTTTTTCTACAGAGTTTTTCCAATTAATTACGATCAACCAACTTTAATGGAGTGACAATGCTGGCAGTTCCACAGAAAAATATGATTATTTTATAGATTTTTTCTGAATTATTAAGATCAAGAATCTCAAACTCAGTTTACCGGGGGGCTACTGTGTGTAGAAACTACGTGAAAAGTGGATTCACCTTCCTTGAATGGCAATACTGACCTGGCAACATACTTGCCAATCTTCACAGGAGACTCCCTGTGACCCTAGTGAAGTACATTTTTGTTAGTTGTACTAGAAAAATGATCTTTTGTAAGGTTAGCAAAGACACAAGTTGGTTTTTGTATTCAATATAACAGTGTAACTGTCATACTAAATATGAAAGGTTTATAATCACAACTCCAAAACTAAACGTGAAATTTGTCTAAAAAAGCATGTAATATTGAATTTATGTGAGTTTTACCAGAATCGGGTATTTTGGAAAGAATCACAAATACAAAAACTAGGTTTTAGTCAATATGACAGTTATTTAAACATAACTCCTACACAACACATGAAAAATGGGTAATAATGCTTGAAATAATGCACCTTTGGGAGTTTTACTCGAAACATATGCTTTTTAAAATCTTGCAAATGCAAAAAGTTTTTTTGTATTCAAGATGACTATAATAATCTTAGAATCCTGAGATAATGCGAAAAAAGCTATAAAAATGTATTCCAACATAACTTCTAAACAACACATGCAAAATGGCTAATAATGCCTAGAGATATGTATTTTTGTTAGTTGTACTAGAAAAATGATCTTTTGTAAGGTTTGCAAAGACAAAAGAACGTTTTTTTATTCCATATAACAGTGTAACTGTCATACTAAATATGAAAGGTTTATAATCATAACTCCAAAACCAAACATGAAATTTGTCTAAAAAAGCCTGTAATATTGAATTTACGTGAGTTTTACCAGAATCGGGTATTTTGGAAAGAATCACAAATACAAACATTGGGTTTTACTGGCCTCATATTGGTCAAACTCAAAATGACGGTTTTTGAAACAAAACTCCAAAAATATGCATGCAAAATGTCTAATAATGCCTGAAGAAATGCATCTTTGAGAGTTTTCCTGAAAAAACAAAGTATAATTTTTTAGTCATTGTGACAATGTTCTTAGAATCCTGAAATTAAGCGTAAAAAACAATTAAAATGTATTCCAACATAATTCCTAATCCAAACGTGCAAAATGTCTAAAAACGCCTACGATATTGAATACATGTGAGTTTTACGAGATACAGTTGTTTTTCTATGGATTGCAAATACAAAAATTAGGTTTTAGTCAATATGACTGTATACTGTAACACTCAATATAGCAGTTATTTAAACATAAATCCTACACAACACATGAAAAATGGCTAATAATGCCGGAAAAAATGCATCTTTGGGAGTTTTCCTGGAAGCATATGCTTTTTTAAATCTTGCAAATGCAAAAAGTAGTTTTTTACTCAACATGACTATAATGTTTTTAGAATCCTGAGATAATGCGAAAAAAGCAATAAAAATGTATTCCAACATAATTCCTAATCCAATCGTGCAAAATGTCTAGAAATTTCTGTGATATTGAATAAATGTTAGTTTTACTAGATACAGTTGTTTTTCTATGGTTTGCAAATACAAAATTTAGGTTTTACTCAATATGACTGTATACTGTAACACTCAATATGACAGTTATTTAAACATTACTCCTACACCACACATGCAAAATGGCTAATAATGCCTGAAATAATGCATCTTTGGGAGTTTTACTCGAAACATATGCTTTTTTTAAATCTTGCAAATGCAAAAAGTAGTTTTTTATTCAGTATGACTATAATAGTCTTAGAATCCTGAGATAATATGAAAAAAGCAGTTAAAATGTATTCAAACATAACTTCTAAACAACACATAAAAAATGGCTAATAATGCCTAGAGATGTGTATTTTTGTTAGTTGTACTAGAAAAATGATCTTTTGTAAGGTTAGCAAAGACACAAGTTGGTTTTTGTATTCAATATAACAGTGTAACTGTCATACTAAATATGAAAGGTTTATAATCATAACTCCAAAACCAAACTTGAAATTTGTCTAAAAAAGCCTGTAATATTGAATTTATGTGAGTTTTACCAGAATCAGGTATTTTGGAAAGAATCACAAATACAAAAACTAGGTTTTACTCAATATGACTGTATACTGTAACACTCAATATGACAGTTATTTAAACATAACTCCTAAACCACACATGCAAAATGTCTAATAATGTCTGAAATAATGCATCTTTGGGAGTTTTACTGGAAGCATATGCTTTTTTAAATTTTGCAAATGAAAAAAGTAGTTTCTTATTCAATATGACTACAATAGTCTTAGAATCCTGAGATAATGCGAAAAAAGCAATAAAAATGTATTCCAACATAACTCCTAATCCAAACGTGCAAAATGTCTAAAAATGCCTGTGATATTGAATAATTGTTAGTTTGACTATGTACAGTTGTTTTTCTATGGTTTGCAAATACAAAATTTAGGTTTTACTCAATATGATTGTGTACTGTAACACTCAATATGACAGTTATTTAAACATAACTCCTACACCACACATGAAAAATGGCTAATAATGCCTGAAAAAATGCACCTTTGGGAGTTTTACTCGAAGCATATGCTTTTTTAAATCTTGCAAATGCAAAAAGTATTTTTTTATTCAATATGACTACAATAGTCTTAGAATCCTGAGATAATGCGAAAAAAGCAGTTAAAATGTATTCAAACATAACTTCTAAACAACACATGAAAAATGGCTAATAATGCCTAGAGATGTGTATTTTTGTTAGTTGTACTAGAAAAATGATCTTTTGTAAGGTTAGCAAAGACACAAGTTGGTTTTTGTATTCAATATAACAGTGTAACTGTCATACTAAATATGAAAGGTTTTTAATCATAACTCCAAAACCAAACTTGAAATTTGTCTAAAAAAGCCTGTACTATTGAATGTATGTGAGTTTTACCAGAATCAGGTATTTTGGAAAGAATCACAAATACAAAAACTAGGTTTTACTCAATATGACTGTATACTGTAACACGCAATATGACAGTTATTTAAACATAACTCCTACACCACACATAAAAAATGGCTGATAATGACTGAAATAATGCATCTTTGGGAGTTTTACTCGAAGCATATGCTTTTTTAAATCTCGCAAATGCAAAAAGTAGTTTTTAATTCAATATGACTACAATAGTCTTAGAATCCTGAGATAATGCGAAAAAAGCAATACAATTGTATTCCAACATAACTTCTAAACAACACCTGCAAAATGTCTAAAAATGCCTGTTATATTGAATTAATGTTAGTTTTACTAGATACAGTTGTTTTTCTATGGTTTGCAAATACAAAATTTAGGTTTTACTCAAAAGGACTGTATACTGTAACACTCAATATGACAGTTATTTAAACATAACTCCGACACCACACATGAAAAATGGCTAATAATGCCTGAGATAATGCATCTTTTGGAGTTTTACTCAAAACATATGCTTTTTTAAATCTTGCAAATGCAAAAAGTAGTTTTTTATTCAATATGACTATATTATTATATATCTTAGAATCCTGAGATAATGCAAAAAAAGCAATAAAAATGTATTCCAACATAACTTCTAAACAACACATGCAAAATGGTTAATAATGCCTAGAGATATGTATTTTTGTTAGTTGTACTAGAAAAAATATCTTTTGTAAGGTTTACAAAGACACAAGTTAGTTTTTTTTCAATATAACAGTGTAACTGCCATACTAAATATGAAAGGTTTATAATCATAACTCCAAAACTAAACATGAAATTTGTCTAAAAAAGCCTGTAATATTGAATTTATGTGAGTTTTACCAGAATCGGGTATTTTGGAAAGAATCACAAATACAAACATTGGGTTTTACTGGCCTCATATTGGTCACACTCAAAAGGACAGTTTTTGAAACAAAACTCTAAAAATATGCATGCAAAATGTCTAATAATGCCTGAAGAAATGCATCTTTGAGAGTTTTCCTGAAAAAAACAACATTTGGCAATATTTGCAAAAACAAAATATACTTTTTTACTCAATTTGACAGTAATGTACTTAGAATCCTGAGATAAAGCGAAAATAACAATAAAAATGTATTCCAACATAATTCCTAATCCAAACGTGCAAAATGTCTAAATATACTGTAACACTCAATATAACAGTTATTTAAACATAAACCCCACACAACACATGAAAAATGGCTAATAATGCCTGAAATAATGCATCTTTTGGAGTTTTACTGGAAGCATATGCTTTTTTAAATCTTACAAATGCAAAAAGTAGTTTTTTACTCAATATGACTATAATGTTCTTCAAATCCTGAGATAATAAGAAAAAAGCAATAAAAATGTATTCCAATATAACTCGTAATCCAAACGTGCAAAATGTCTAAAAATGCAGTGATATTGAATGAATGTTAGTTTTACTAGATACAGTTGTTTTTCTATGGTTTGCAAATACAAAATTTAGGTTTTACTCAATATGACTGTAATGTTCTTTGAATTCTGGGATAATGCGAAAAAAGCAATAAAAATGTATTCCAACATAACTCCTGATCCAAACGTGCAAAATGTCTAAAAATGCCTGTGATATTGAATACATGTGAGTTTTTCTAGATACAGTTGTTTTTCTATGGTTTGCAAATACGAAAATGAGGTTTTAGTCAATATGACTGTATACTGTAACACTCAATATGACAGTTATTTAAACATAACTCCTACACCACACTTGAAAAATGGCTAATAATGCCTGAAATAATGCATCTTTGGGAGTTTTACTCGAAACATATGCTTTTTTTAAATCTTCCAAATGCAAAAAGTAGTTTTTTATTCAATATGACTATAATGTTCTTAGAATCCTGAGATAATGCGAAAAAGTTAATAAAAATGTATTCAAACATAACTTCTAAACAACACATGAAAAATGGCTAATAATGCCTAGAGATGTGTATTTTTGTTGGTTGTACTAGAAAAATGATCTTTTGTAAGGTTAGCAAAGACATAAGTTGGTTTTTGTATTCAATATAACAGTGTAACTGTCATACTAAATAATAAAGGTTTATAATCATAACTCCAAAACCAAACTTGAAATTTGTGTAAAAAAGCCTGTAATATTGAATTTATGTGAGTTTTACCAGAATCAGGTATTTTGGAAAGAATCAAAAATACAAAAACTAGGTTTTACTCAATATGACTGTATATTGTAACACTCAATATGACAGTTATTTAAACATAACTCCTACACCACACATGAAAAATGGCTAATAATGCCTGAAATAAGGCATCTTTGGGAGTTTTACTCGAAGCATATGCTTTTTTAAATCTTGCAAATGCAAAAAGTAGTTTTTTATTCAATATGACTATAATGTTCTTAGAATCCTGAGATAATGGGAAAAAAGCAATAAAAATGTATTCCAACATAACTTCTAAACAACACATGCAAAATGGTTAATAATGCCTAGAGATGTGTATTTTTGTTAGTTGTACTAGAAAAAATATCTTTTGTAAGGTTTACAAAGACACAAGTTAGTTTTTTTTCAATATAACAGTGTAACTGTCATACTAAATATGAAAGGTTTATAATCATAACTCCAAAACTAAACGTGAAATTTGTCTAAAAAAGCCTGTAATATTGAATTTATGTGAGTTATACCAGAATCGGCTCCTCTCTGAGCTGCTACCTTACCGTGGTAGAGGAGTTTGCGTGTCCCAATGATCCTAGGAGCTATGTTGTCTGGGGGTTTTCATGCCCCCTGGTAGGGTCTCCCAAGACAAACAGGTCCTAGGTGAGTGATCAGACAAAGAGCAGCTCAAAGACTTCTATGGAATTACAACGAAATGAACCCAGATTTCCCTCGCCCGGACGTGGGTCACCGGGGCCCCGCTCTGGAGCCAGGCCCGGAGTTGGGGCACGATGGCGAGCGCCTGGTGGTCGGGCCTGTTCCCATGGGGCCCGGCCGGGCACAGCCCGAAGAGGCAACGTGGGTCATCCCTCCAATGGGCTCACCACTCATAGGAGGGGCCATAGAGGTCGGGTGCATTGTGAGCTGGGCGGCAGCCGAAGGCAGGGCACTTGGCGGTCCGATCCTCGGCTACAGAAGCTAGCTCTTGGGACCTGGAACGTCACCTCACTGGGGGGGAAGGAGCCTGAGCTAGTGCGCGAGGTAGAGAAGTTCCGGCTGGATATAGTCGGACTCACCTCGACGCACAGCAAGGGCTCTGGAACCAGTTCTCTCGAGAGGGACTGGACCCTCTTCCACTCTGGCGTTGCCGGCAGTGAGAGGCGAGGGGCTGGGGTGGCAATTCTGGTTGCCCCCCGGCTCAAAGCCTGTACGTTTGAGTTCAACCCAGTGGACGAGAGGGTAGCTTCCCTTCGCCTTCGGGTGGGGGGACGGGTCCTGACTGTTGTTTGTGCTTACGCACCAAACAGCAGTTCAGAATACCCACCCTTTTTGGGTACACTCGAGGGAGTACTGGAAAGTGCTCCTCCGGGTGATTCCCTTGTCCTACTGGGAGACTTCAACGCTCATGTTGGCAACGACAGTGAAACCTGGAGAGGCGTGATTGGGAAGAATGGTCGCCCGGATCTAAACCCGAGTGGTGTTTTGTTATTGGACTTATGTGCTCGTCACAGTTTGTCGATAACAAACACCATGTTCAAACATAAGGGTGTCCATATGTGCACTTGGCACCAGGACACCCTAGGCCGCAGTTCCATGATCGACTTTGTAGTTGTGTCATCGGATTTGCGACCTTATGTTTTGGACACTCGGGTGAAGAGAGGGGCGGAGCTTTCTACCGATCACCACCTGGTGGTGAGTTGGCTGCGATGGTGGGGGAGGATGCCGGACAGACCTGGCAGGCCCAAACGCATTGTGAGGGTCTGCTGGGAACGTCTGGCAGAGTCTCCTGTCAGAGAGAGTTTCAATTCACACCTCCGGGAGAACTTTGAACATGTCACGAGGGAGGTGCGGGACATTGAGTCCGAGTGGACCATGTTCCGAACCTCTATTGTCGAGGCGGCTGATTGGAGCTGTGGCCGCAAGGTTGTTGGTGCCTGTCGTGGCGGTAATCCCAGAACCCGTTGGTGGACACCAGCAGTGAGGGATGCCGTCAAGCTGAAGAAGGAGTCCTATCGGGTTCTTTTGGCTCATAGGACTCCGGAGGCAGTGGACGGGTACCGACGGGCCAAGCGGTGTGCAGCTTTAGCGGTCGCGGAGGCAAAAACTCGGACATGGGAAGAGTTCGGGGAAGCCATGGAAAACGACTTCCGGACGGCTTCGAAGCGATTCTGGACCACCATACGGCGCCTCAGGAAGGGGAAGCAGTGCACTATCAACACCGTGTATGGTGCGGATGGTGTTCTGCTGACTTCGACTGCGGATGTTGTGGATCGGTGGAGGGAATACTTCGAAGACCTCCTCAATCCCACCAACGCGTCTTTCTTTGAGGAAGCGGTGCCTGGGGAATCTGTAGTGGACTCTCCTATTTCTGGGGCTGAGGTCGCTGAGGTAGTTAAAAAGCTCCTCGGCGGCAAGGCCCCGGGGGTGGATGAGATCCGCCCGGAGTTCCTTAAGGCTCTGGATGCTGTAGGGCTGTCTTGGTTGACAAGACTCTGCAGCATCGCGTGGACATCGGGGGCGGTACCTCTGGATTGGCAGACCGGGGTGGTGGTCCCTCTCTTTAAGAAGGGGGACCGGAGGGTGTGTTCCAACTATCGTGGGATCACACTCCTCAGCCTTCCCGGTAAGGTTTATTCAGGTGTACTGGAGAGGAGGCTTCGCCGGATAGTCGAACCTCGGATTCAGGAGGAACAGTGTGGTTTTCGTCCTGGTCGTGGAACTGTGGACCAGCTCTATACTCTCGGCAGGGTTCTTGAGGGTGCATGGGAGTTTGCCCAACCAGTCTACATGTGCTTTGTGGACTTGGAGAAGGCATTCGACCGTGTCCCTCGGGAAGTCCTGTGGGGAGTGCTCAGAGAGTATGGGGTATCGGAATGTCTTATTGTGGCAGTCCGCTCCCTGTATGATCAGTGTCAGAGCTTGGTCCGCATTGCTGGCAGTAAGTCGGACACGTTTCCAGTGAAGGTTGGACTCCGCCAAGGCTGTCCTTTGTCACCGATTCTGTTCATAACTTTTATGGACAGAATTTCTAGGCGCAGCCAAGGCGTTGAGGGGTTCCGGTTTGGTGGCCACGGGATTAGGTCTCTGCTTTTTGCAGATGATGTAGTCCTGATGGCTTCATCTGGCCGGGATCTTCAGCTCTCACTGGATCGGTTCGCAGCCGAGTGTGAAGCGACCGGAATGAGAATCAGCACCTCCAAGTCCGAGTCCATGGTTCTCGCCCGGAAAAGGGTGGAGTGCCATCTCCGGGTTGGGGAGGAGACCCTGCCCCAAGTGGAGGAGTTCAAGTACCTAGGAGTCTTGTTCACGAGTGGGGGAAGAGTGGATCGTGAGATCGACAGGCGGATCGGTGCGGCGTCTTCAGTAATGCGGACGTTGTATCGATCCGTTGTGGTGAAGAAGGAGCTGAGCCGGAAGGCAAAGCTCTCAATTTACCGGTCGATCTACGTTCCCATCCTCACCTATGGTCATGAGCTTTGGGTCATGACCGAAAGGATAAGATCACGGGTACAAGCGGCCGAAATGAGTTTCCTCCGCCGGGTGGCGGGGCTCTCCCTTAGAGATAGGGTGAGAAGCTCTGCCATCCGGGAGGAGCTCAACGTAAAGCCGCTGCTCCTCCACATCGAGAGGAGCCAGATGAGGTGGTTCGGGCATCTGGTCAGGATGCCACCCGAACGCCTCCCTAGGGATGTGTTTAGGGCACGTCCAGCTGGTAGGAGGCCACGGGGAAGACCCAGGACACGTTGGGAAGACTATGTCTCCCGGCTAGCCTGGGAACGCCTCGGGATCCCCCGGGAAGAGCTAGACGAAGTGACTGGAGATAGGGAAGTCTGGGCTTCCCTGCTTAGGCTGCTGCCCCCGCGACCCGACCTCGGATAAGCAGAAGATGATGGATGGATGGATGGATGGATGGATGGATGGATACCAGAATCGGGTATTTTGGAAAGAATCACAAATACAAACATTGGGTTTTACTGGCCTCATATTGGTCACACTCAAAAGGACAGTTTTTGAAACAAAACTCTAAAAATATGCATGCAAAATGTCTAATAATGCCTGAAGAAATGCATCTTTGAGAGTTTTCCTGAAAAAAACAACATTTGGCAATATTTGCAAAAACAAAATATAATTTTTTACTCAATTTGACAGTAATGTACTTAGAATCCTGAGATAAAGCGAAAATAACAATAAAAATGTATTCCAACATAATTCCTAATCCAAACGTGCAAAATGTCTAAATATACTGTAACACTCAATATAACAGTTATTTAAACATAAACCCCACACAACACATGAAAAATGGCTAATAATGCCTGAAATAATGCATCTTTTGGAGTTTTACTGGAAGCATATGCTTTTTTAAATTTTGCAAATGCAAAAAGTAGTTTTTTACTCAATATGACTATAAAGTTCTTAGAATCCTGAGATAATGCGAAAAAAGCAATAAAAATGTATTCCAACATAACTCCTAATCCAAACGTGCAAAATGTCTAAAAATGCCTGTGATATTGAATAATTGTTAGTTTTACTAGATACAGTTGTTTTTCTATGGTTTGCAAATACAAAATTTAGGTTTTACTCAATATGACTGTATACTGTAACAATCAATATGACAGTTATTTAAACATAAGTCCTACACCACACATGGAAAATGGCTAATAATGCCTGAAATAATGCATCTTTGGGGGTTTCACTCGAAGCATATGTTTTTTTAAATCTTGCAAATGCAAAAAGTAGTTTTTTTCACAATATGACTATAATGTTCTTAGAATCCTGAGATAATGCGAAAAAAGCAATAAAAATGTATTCCAACATAACTCCTAATCTAAACGTGCAAAATGTCTAAAAATGCCTGTGATATTGAATAATTGTTAGTTTGACTAGATACAGTTGTTTTTCTATGGTTTGCAAATACAACATTTAGGTTTTACTCAATATGACTGTATACTGTAACACTCAAAATGACAGTTATTTAAACATAAGTCCTACACCACACATGGAAAATGGCTAATAATGCCTGAAATAATGCATCTTTGGGGGTTTCACTCGAAGCATATGCTTTTTTAAATCTTGCAAATGCAAAAAGTAGTTTTTATTCAATATGACTATAATAGTCTTAGAATCCTGAGATAATGCGAAAAAAGCAATAAAAATGTATTCAAACATAACTTTTAAACAACACTTGCAAAATGGCTAATAATGCCTAGAGATATGTATTTTTGTTAGTTGTACTAGAAAAATGATCTTTTGTAAGGTTTGCAAAGACACAAGTTAGTTTTTTTATTCAATATAACAGTGTAACTGTCATATTAAATATGAAAGGTTTATAATCATAACTCCAAAACTAAACGTGAAATGTGTCTAAAAAAGCCTGTAATATTGAATTTATGTTAGTTTTACCAGAATCGGGTATTTTTGAATGAATCACAAATACAAAAACTAGGTTTTACTCAATATGACTGTATACTGTAACACCCAATATGACAGTTATTTAAACATAACTCCTACACCACACATGAAAAATGGCTAATAATGCCTGAAATAATGCATCTTTTGGAGTTTTACTCGAAACATATGCTTTTTAAAATCTTGCAAATGCAAAAAGTAGTTTTTTACTCAATATGACTATAATGTCCTTAGAATCCTGAGATAATGCAAAAAAAGCAATAAAAATGTATTCCAACATAATTCCTAATCCAAACGTGCAAAATGTCTAAAAATGCCTTTGATATTGAATAAATGTTAGTTTTACTAGATACAGTGGTTTTTCTATGGTTTGCAAATACAAAATTTAGGTTTTACTCAATATGACTGTATACTGTAACACTCAAAATGACAGTTATTTAAACATAACTCCTACACCACACATGAAAAATGGCTTATAATGCCTGAAATAATGCATCTTTGGGAGTTTTACTCGAAGCATATGCTTTTTTAAATCTTGCAAATGCAAAAAGTAGTTTTGTATTCAATATGACTACAATAGTCTTAGAATCCTGAGATAATGCGAAAAAAGCAATAAAAATGTATTCCAACATAACTCCTAAACCAAACGTGCAAAATGTCTAAAAATGCCTGTGATATTGAATTAATGTCAGTTTGACAAGATACAGTTGTTTTTCTATGGTTTGCAAATACAAAATTTAGGTTGTACTCAATATGACTGTATACTGTAACACTCAATATGACAGTTATTTAAACTTAACTCCTACACCACACATGAAAAATGGCTAATAATGCCTGAAATAATGCATCTTTTGGAGTTTTACTCGAAGCATATGCATTTTTAAATCTTGCAAATGCAAAAAGTTGTTTTTTATTCAATGTGACTATAATAGTCTTAGAATCCTGAGATAATGCGAAAAAAGCAATAAAAATGTATTCCAACATAACTTCCAAACAACACATGCAAATAGGCTAATAATGCCTAGGGATATGTATTTTTGTTAGTTGTACTAGAAAAATGATCCTCTGTTAGGTTTGCAAATGCACAAGTTAGTTTTTTTATTCCATATAACAGTGTAACTGTCTTATTAAATATGAAAGGTTTATAATCATAACTCCAAAACCAAACTTGAAATTTGTCTAAAAAAGCCTGTAATATTGAATTTATGTGAATTTTACCAGAATCAGGTATTTTGGAAAGAATCACAAATACAATAACTAGGTTTTACTCAATATGACTGTATACTGTAACACTCAATATGACAGTTATTTAAACATAACTCCTACACCACACATGAAAAATGGCTAATAATGCCTGAAATAATGCATCTTTGGGAGTTTTACTCTAAGCATATGCTTTTTTAAATCTTGCAAATGCAAAAAGTAGTTTTTTATTCAATATGACCACAATAGTCTTAGAATCCTGAGATAATGCGAAAAAAGCAATAAAAATGTATTCCAACATAACTCCTAATCCAAACGTGCAAAATGTCTAAAAATGCCTGTGATATTGATATAATGTTAGTTTGACTAGATACAGTTGTTTTTCTATGGTTTGCAAATACAAAATTTAGGTTTTACTCAATATGATTGTGTACTGTAACACTCAATATGACAGTTATTTAAACATAACTCCTACACCACACATGAAAAATGGCTAATAATGCCTGAAAAAATGCACCTTTGGGAGTTTTACTCGAAGCATATGCTTTTTTAAATCTTGCAAATGCAAAAAGTATTTTTTTATTCAATATGACTACAATAGTCTTAGAATCCTGAGATAATGCGAAAAAAGCAGTTAAAATGTATTCAAACATAACTTCTAAACAACACATGAAAAATGGCTAATAAAGCCTAGAGATGTGTATTTTTGTTAGTTGTACTAGAAAAATGATCTTTTGTAAGGTTAGCAAAGACACAAGTTGGTTTTTGTATTCAATATAACAGTGTAACTGTCATACTAAATATGAAAGGTTTATAATCATAACTCCAAAACCAAACTTGAAATTTGTCTAAAAAAGCCTGTACTATTGAATGTATGTGAGTTTTACCAGAATCAGGTATTTTGGAAAGAATCACAAATACAAAAACTAGGTTTTACTCAATATGACTGTATACTGTAACACTCAATATGACAGTTATTTAAACATAACTCCTACACCACACATAAAAAATGGCTGATAATGACTGAAATAATGCATCTTTGGGAGTTTTACTCGAAGCATATGCTTTTTTAAATCTCGCAAATGCAAAAAGTAGTTTTTAATTCAATATGACTACAATAGTCTTAGAATCCTGAGATAATGCGAAAAAAGCAATAAAAATGTATTCCAACATAACTTCTAAACAACACATGCAAAATGTCTAAAAATGCCTGTTATATTGAATTAATGTTAGTTTTACTAGATACAGTTGTTTTTCTATGGTTTGCAAATACAAAATTTAGGTTTTACTCAAAAGGACTGTAATGTTCTTTGAATCCTGAGATAATGCAAAAAAAGCAATAAAAATGTATTCCAACATAACTTCTAAACAACACATGGAAAATGGTTAATAATGCCTAGAGATATGTATTTTTGTTAGTTGTACTAGAAAAAATATCTTTTGTAAGGTTTACAAAGACACAAGTTAGTTTTTTTTTCAATATAACAGTGTAACTGTCATACTAAATATGAAAGGTTTATAATCATAACCTCCAAAACTAAACGTGAAATTTGTCTAAAAAAGCCTGTAATATTGAATTTATGTGAGTTTTACCAGAATCGGGTATTTTGGAAAGAATCACAAATACAAACATTGGGTTTTACTGGCCTCATATTGGTCACACTCAAAATGACAGTTTTTGAAACAAAACTCTAAAAATATGCATGCAAAATGTCTAATAATGCCTGAAGAAATGCATCTTTGAGAGTTTTCCTGAAAAAAACAACATTTGGCAATATTTGCAAAAACAAAATATAATTTTTTACTCAATTTGACAGTAATGTACTTAGAATCCTGAGATAAAGCGAAAATAACAATAAAAATGTATTCCAACATAATTCCTAATCCAAACGTGCAAAATGTCTAAATATACTGTAACACTCAATATAACAGTTATTTAAACATAAACCCCACACAACACATGAAAAATGGCTAATAATGCCTGAAATAATGCATCTTTTGGAGTTTTACTGGAAGCATATGCTTTTTTAAATCTTACAAATGCAAAAAGTAGTTTTTTACTCAATATGACTATAATGTTCTTCAAATCCTGAGATAATAAGAAAAAAGCAATAAAAATGTATTCCAATATAACTCCTAATCCAAACGTGCAAAATGTCTAAAAATGCAGTGATATTGAATGAATGTTAGTTTTACTAGATACAGTTGTTTTTCTATGGTTTGCAAATACAAAATTTAGGTTTTACTCAATATGACTGTAATGTTCTTTGAATTCTGGGATAATGCGAAAAAAGCAATAAAAATGTATTCCAACATAACTCCTGATCCAAACGTGCAAAATGTCTAAAAATGCCTGTGATATTGAATACATGTGAGTTTTTCTAGATACAGTTGTTTTTCTATGGTTTGCAAATACGAAAATGAGGTTTTAGTCAATATGACTGTATACTGTAACACTCAATATGACAGTTATTTAAACATAACTCCTACACCACACATGAAAAATGGCTAATAATGCCTGAAATAATGCATCTTTGGGAGTTTTACTCTAAGCATATGCTTTTTTAAATCTTGCAAATGCAAAAAGTAGTTTTTTATTCAATATGACCACAATAGTCTTAGAATCCTGAGATAATGCGAAAAAAGCAATAAAAATGTATTCCAACATAACTCCTAATCCAAACGTGCAAAATGTCTAAAAATGCCTGTGATATTGATATAATGTTAGTTTGACTAGATACAGTTGTTTTTCTATGGTTTGCAAATACAAAATTTAGGTTTTACTCAATATGACTGTAATGTTCTTTGAATTCTGGGATAATGCGAAAAAAGCAATAAAAATGTATTCCAACATAACTCCTGATCCAAACGTGCAAAATGTCTAAAAATGCCTGTGATATTGAATACATGTGAGTTTTTCTAGATACAGTTGTTTTTCTATGGTTTGCAAATACGAAAATGAGGTTTTAGTCAATATGACTGTATACTGTAACACTCAATATGACAGTTATTTAAACATAACTCCTACACCACACTTTAAAAATGGCTAATAATGCCTGAAATAATGCATCTTTGGGAGTTTTACTCGAAACATATGCTTTTTTTAAATCTTCCAAATGCAAAAAGTAGTTTTTTATTCAATATGACTATAATGTTCTCAGAATCCTGAGATAATGCGAAAAAGACAATAAAAATGTATTCAAACATAACTTCTAAACAACACATGAAAAATGGCTAATAATGCCTAGAGATGTGTATTTTTGTTGGTTGTACTAAAAAAATGATCTTTTGTAAGGTTAGCAAAGACATAAGTTGGTTTTTGTATTCAATATAACAGTGTAACTGTCATACTAAATAATAAAGGTTTATAATCATAACTCCAAAACCAAACTTGAAATTTGTGTAAAAAAGCCTGTAATATTGAATTTATGTGAGTTTTACCAGAATCAGGTATTTTGGAAAGAATCAAAAATACAAAAACTAGGTTTTACTCAATATGACTGTATATTGTAACACTCAATATGACAGTTATTTAAACATAACTCCTACACCACACATGAAAAATGGCTAATAATGCCTGAAATAAGGCATCTTTGGGAGTTTTACTCGAAGCATATGCTTTTTTAAATCTTGCAAATGCAAAAAGTAGTTTTTTATTCAATATGACTACATTAGTCTTAGAATCCTGAGATAATGGGAAAAAAGCAATAAAAATGTATTCCAACATAACTTCTAAACAACACATGCAAAATGGTAATAATGCCTAGAGATGTGTATTTTTGTTAGTTGTACTAGAAAAATGATCTTTTGTAAGGTTTACAAAGATACAAGTTAGTTTTTTTTCAATATAACAGTGTAACTGTCATACTAAATATGAAAGGTTTATAATCATAACTCCAAAACTAAACGTGAAATTTGTCTAAAAAAGCCTGTAATATTGAATTTATGTGAGTTTTACCAGAATCGGGTATTTTGGAAAGAATCACAAATACAAACATTGGGTTTTACTGGCCTCATATTGGTCACACTCAAAATGACAGTTTTTGAAACAAAACTCTAAAAATATGCATGCAAAATGTCTAATAATGCCTGAAGAAATGCATCTTTGTATTCAATATCACAGGCATTTTTAGACATTTTGCACGTTTGGATTTGGAATTATGATGGAATACATTTTCATTTCTTTTTTCGCTTTATCTTCGGTTTTCTAAGTACATTACTGTCAAATTGAGTAAAAAATTAAATTTTGTTTTTGCAAACCTTACCGAATGTTTTTTTTTTCAGGAAAACTCTCAAAGATGCATTTTTTCAGGCATTATTAGTAATTTTGCATGCTTATTTTTGGAGTTTTGTTTCAAAAATGGTCATTTTGAATGTGACCAATATGAGGCCAGTAAAACTTAATGTTTGTATTTGTGATTCTTTCCAAAATACCCGATTCTGGCAAAACTCACATAAATTCAATATTACAGGCTTTTTTAGACAAATTTCACGTTTAGTTTTGGAGTTATGATTATAAACCTGTCATATTTAAAATGACAGTTACACTGTTATATTGAATAAAAAAACTAACTTGTGTCTTTGCAAACCTTACAAAAGATAATTTTTTCTAGTACAACTAACAAAAATACATATCTCTAGGCATTATTAGCCATTTTGCATGTGTTGTTTAAAAGTTATGTTTGAATACATTTGTATTGCTTTTTTCGCATTATCTCAGGTTTCTAAGACTATTATAGTTATATTGAATACAAACTACTTTTTGCATTTGCAAGATTTAAAAAAGCATATGTTTCGAGTAAAACTCCCAATGATGCATTATTTCAGGCATTATTAGCCATTTTTCATGTGTGGTGTAGGAGTTATGTTTAAATAATTGTCATATTGAGTGTTACAGTATACAGTCATTTGAGTAAAACCTAAATTTTGTATTTGCAAACCATAGAAAAACAACTGTATCTAGTAAAACTAACATTTATTCAATATCACTGCATTTTTAGACATTTTGCACGTTTGGATTTGGAGTTATATTGGAATACATTTTTATTGCTTTTTTCTTATTATCTTAGGATTCGAAGAACATTATAGTCATAATGAGTAAAAAACAACTTTTTGCATTTGCAAGATTTAAAAAAGCATATGCCTGGAGTAAAACTCCCAAAGTTGCATTATTTCAGGCATTATTAGCCATTTTTCATGTTTGGTGTAGGAGTTATGTTTAAATAACTGTTATATTGAGTTTTACAGTATACAGTCATATTGAGTAAAACTTAGTTTTTGTATTTGTGATTCTTTCCAAAATACCCGATTCTGGTACAACTCACATAACTTCAATATTACAGGCTTTTTTAGACAAATTTCAAGTTTGGTTTTGGAGTTATGATTATAAACCTTTCATATTTCGTATGACAGTTACACTGTTATATTGAATGACAAAAATAACTTGTGTCTTTGCTAACCCTACAAAAGATAATTTTTCTAGTACAACTGACAAAAATACACATCCGTTGGCATTATCAGCCATTTTGCATGTGTTGTTTAGAAGTTATGTTGGAATACATTTGTATTGCTTTTTTCGCATTATCTCAGTACATTACCTTCAAATTGAGTAAAAAATTATATTTTGTTTTTGCAAACCTTGCCAAATGTTTTTTTTACAGGAAAAATACTCAAGGATGCATTTCTTCAGGCAGTACTAGACATTTTGCATGTGTGGTGCAGGAGTTATGTTTAAATAACTGTCATATTGAGTGTTAAATTATACAGTCATATTGAGTAAAACCTCGTTTTTGTATTTGCAAACCAATCAAAAAAACTATATCTAGTAAAACTCACATATATTCAATATCACAGGTATTTTTAGACATTTTGAACGTTTGAATTAGGAATTATGTTGGAATACATTTGTATTGCTTTTTTCACATTATCTCAGGATTCTAAGTACATTACTGTCAAATTAGTAGAAAAATACTTTTTGTTTTCGCCAACCATACCAAAGATACATTTCTTCAGGAATTATTAGACAAATTTCAAGTTTGGTTTTGGAGTTATGATTATAAACCTTTCATATTTCGTATGAAAGTTACACTGTTATATTGAATGACAAAAATAACTTGTGTCTTTGCTAACCTTACAAAAGATCATTTTTCTAGTACAACTAACAAAAATACATATCTCTAGGCATTGTTAGCCATTTTGCATGTGTTGTTTAGAAGTTATGTTGGAATAAATATTTATTGCTTTTTTCGCATTATCTCAGGATTCTAAGACTATTATAGTCATATTGAATAAAAAACTACTTTTTGCATTTGCAAGATTTAAAAAAGGTATATGTTTCGAGTAAAACTCCCAAAGAATCATTATTTCAGGCATTATTAGCCATTTTGCATGTGTGGTGTAGGAGTAATGTTTAAATAACTGTCATATTGAGTGTTACAGTATACGGTCATATTGAGTAAAACCTCATTTTTGTTTTTGCAAACAATAAAAAACAACAACTGTGTCTAGTAAAACTCACATGTATTCAATATCACAGGCATTTTTAGACATTTTGCACTTTTGGATTAGGAGTTATGTTGGAATACATTTTTATTGCTTTTTTCGCATTATCTCAGGATTCTAAGAACATTATAGTCATATTGAGTAACAAACTACTTTTGTATTTGCAAGATTTTAAAAAAGCATATGCTTTGAGTAAAACTCCCAAAGATGCATTATTTCAGGCATTATTAGCCATTTTTCATGTGTGGTGTAGGAGTTATATTTGAATAACTGTCATATTGGGGGTTACAGTATACAGTCATATTGAGTAAAACCTAATTTTTGTATTTGTGATACTTTCCAAAATACCCAATTCGGTTAAAACTCACATAAATTCAATATTACAGGCTTTTTTAGACAAATTTCAAGTTTGGTTTTGGAGTAATGATTTTAAACCTTTTATATTTAGTATGACAGTTACATTGTTATATTGAATAAAAAAACTAACTTGTGTCTTTGCTAACCTTACAAAATATCATTTTTCTAGTACAACTAACAAAAATACACATCTCTAGGCATTATTAGCTATTTTGCATGTGTTTTTTAGAAGTTATGTTGTAATACATTTTTATTGCTTTTTTCGCATTATCTCAGGATTCTAAGATTATTATAGTCATATTGAGTAAAAAAACTACTTTTTGCATTTGCAAGATTTAAAAAAGCATATGCTTTGAATAAAACTCCCAAAGATGCATTATTTCAGGCATTATTAGCCATTTTTCATGTGTGGTGTCGGAGTTATGTTTAAATAACTGTCATATTGAGTGTTACAGTATACAGTCATATTGAGTAAAACCTAGTTTTTGTATTTGTGATTCTTTCCAAAATAACGGATTCTGGTAAAACTCACATAAATTCAACATTACATGCTTTTTTAGACAAATTTCACGTTTAGTTTTGGAGTTTCTTATTTAGTATGACAGTTACACTGTTATATTGAATAAAAAAACAACTTGTGTCTTTGCAAACCTTACAAAAGATACTTTTTCTAGTACAACTAACAAAAATACATATCTCTAGGCATTATTAGCCATTTTGCATGTGTTGTTTAGAAGTTATGTTGGAATACATTTTTATTGCTTTTTTCGCATTATCTCAGGATTCCAAGCCTAATATAGTCATATTGAATAAAAAAAACTACTTTTTGCATTTGCAAGATTTAAAAAAGCATATGCATCCAGTAAAACTGCCATTATTTCAGGCATTATTAGCCATTTTTCATGTGTGGTGTAGGAGTTATGTTTAAATAACTGTCATATTGAGTGTTACAGTACACAGTCATTTTGAGTAAAACCTAAATTTTGTATTTGCAAACCATAGAAAAACAACTGTATCTAGTAAAACTCACATGTATTCAATATCATAGGCATTTTTAGACATTTTGCACGATTGGTTTGGGAATTATGTTGGAATACATTTTTATTGTTTTTTTTCGCTTTATCTCAGGAATCTAAGTACATTACTGTCAAATTGAGTAAAAAATTATATTTTTGTTTTTGCAAACCTTGCCAAATGTTTTTTTTTTCAGGAAAACTCTTAAAGATGCATTTCTTCAGGCATTATCAGACATTTTGCATTGTGGTGTAGGAGTTATGTTTAAATAACTGTAAAATATCTGTAAAAAATCTGTAAAATAATCATAGTTTTCTGTGGAACTACCAGCATTGTCACTCCATTAAAGTTGGTTGATCGTAACTAATTGGAAAAACTCTGTAGAAAAATGGTATTTTTCTGCAGAGCTGTTTGCATCGTCACTTTATTAAAGGTGGTTGATCTTAACAATTTAGTAAAAATCTGAAATTTGTTTATACTTTTCCGCAAAACGTTTAATGAAAATTTCTGTAAATATGTTTTAGTTCATTATTTGGTATACAGCGTTTTACTTTAATTTTATGGTTTTCATTTGGTAGACGTAGCTGCCAGTAGATTACATTTTTTTTTACATAATTTTTTTTTACAGTGTACCTTTTGTGTTTGAGAACCTTAAAAAATATATTTTTTCTAGTAAAACTGAAAAAGATAAATTTCTCTACACTGTAAAAAAAATTATGTAAAAAAAACTGTCATCTACTGGCAGATACGGCTGCCAAACGAAAACTATACAATTTAAGTAAAACATTGTAAACCAAATAATAATCAAAAACATACTTACAGAAATTTTCATGAAACGTTTTGCGGAAAAATATCGTAATTTTACAGACTTTTACTAAATTATTAAATTCAACCACCTTTAATAAAGTAACGATGCAAATAGTTTTGCAGAAAAATACTTTTATTCCACAGGGTTTTTCCAAATTAATACGATCAACCAACTTTAATGATGTGACAATGCTGGCAGTACCACAGAAAAATGCTATTATTTTACAGACTTTTTCTGAGTTGTTAAGATCAGGGGTTTCTAACTCAATTTAACTAGGGTCCACCGGATGCTGAAACTACATGAAAAGTGGATTCACCTTATTTGAATGGCAATCTAGACTTAGCAACATGCTTGCCAATCCTCCCAAAATATAAAGAGACTTCTTGTGTCTCTCGCAAAGTATTGTTTATTTATCAGTGTGACAATCATTTTAAGGTGATGCCGTGACAACATTGCCTTCAACTTCCTTGACAATCTTGCTTTGTGCTCACTAATTCAGCAAACTAACAGCTTGCCAAAAGTAGATGCATGCATGTTGTACAAGGGTTCAATGGTCATACAATGTTGACCACAAGACGTACTTGATCAACAGCCATAAAGATCACACTGACGGTGGCTGTACAAAAAATTTTAACATTGTTACAAATACGCGACACAATGCTAACCCACATCAAACAAGAATGACAAACACATTTTGGGAGAACATCTTCACCGTAACACAAAATAAACACAAAAGAACAAATACCCAGAATTCCATGCAGGGCTACTCTTCCGGGCTACACCCCCGCCAACACCCTACATCACCGCCCCCCTCCATGTGTCGGTTGAGGTGGGCGGGGTTTGGTGGTTGCGGGGGTGTAGCCCGGAAGAGTAGCGCTGCTTGGCATTCTGGGTATTTGTTCTTTTGTGTTTATTTTGTGTTACGGTGAAGATGTTCTCGTGAAATGTGTTTGTCATTCTTGTTTGATGTGGGTTCACAGTGTGGCGCATATTTGTAACAGTGTTAAATATATTTGTATGGCCACCGTCAGTGTGACCTGTGTGGCTGTTGGCTGTAGATCAAGTATGTCTTGCACTCACCAACGTGTGTCATATTACAGAGAAAAATGTTAAATTGTTTGTACAAGCATAAACCTTTATATGACAGGCTACAAATATTTTTCAACGTAAATACAAAAATACACATGCATATTAAAAAAAAATAAGATATTGCTTTAAATTACATATAAAACTGGTAGATTGTTAATATGGACATTGACTTTTATATAACAAGTACATGTTAAATGGAAGTTAATTACTGTGATTTTACATGAATTTGAAAGTAATTTGAGAAAACAGAAAATGATATGTATTATTGATTTGGTATTTTTCTGTAATAAAAAATAGTAATATACATAGTTTGTCAATACTGGCATATTACTTAAATTAACAGACAGTTTGTTTATTTACAGATAATGTCTTCAATTCTTCAGTTTTATAACCTATTTAAAAAAAAAAGAAAAATTACAGTAGAAATTTAGAGTAAATTAACCATAAAAATATGATTTTTTTTTTTACAGTGTAGGCATTATTAGCCATTTTGCATGTGTTGTTTAGAAGTTATGTTTGAATACATTTGTATTGCTTTTTTAGCATTATCTCAGGATTCTAAAAAAATGATTGTCATATTGAGTAAAAAACTAGTTTTTGCATTTGCAAGATTTACAAAAGCATATGTTTCCAGCAAAACTCCCAAAGATGCATTCTTTCAGGCATTATTAGCCATTGTTCATGTGTGGTGTAGGAATTATGTTTAAATAACTGTCACATTGAGTGTTACAGTATACAGTCATATTGAGTAAAACCAAATTTTTGTATTTGCAAACGATAAAAAAACAACTGCATCTAGTAAAACTCACATGGATTCAATATCGCAGGAATTTTTAGACATTTTGCACATTTGGATTAGGAATTATGTTGGAGGACATTTCATTGCTTTTTTCGCATTATCTCAGGATTCTCAGTACATTACTGTGAAATTGGGTAAAAATTTACTTTTTGTTTTTGCAAACCTTACCATATGTTTTTTTTTCCAGTAAAACTCAAAATGATACATTTCTTCAGGCATTATTAGACATTTTGCCCGTGTATTGAGTAAAACCAAATTTTTGTATTTGCGAACCATAAAAAAACAACTGTGTCTAGTAAAACTCAAATGGATTCAATATCACAGGCATTTTTAGACATTTTGCACGTTTGGATTAGGAATTATGCTGGAATACATTTGTATTGCTTTTTTTTTGCAATATCTCAGAATTGTATGTACATTCTTGTCAAATTGAGTAAAAACATACTTTTTACAAAATATAATTTTTCTAGTACCGCTAACAAAGATACATATCTCCAGGCATTATTAGTCATTTTGCATTTGTTGTTTAGAAGGGATGTTTGAAAACATTTTTATTGCTTTTGTCACATTATCTCAAGATTCTAAGAACATTATTGTCATATTGAGTAAAAAACTACTTTTTGCATTTGCAAGATTTAAAAAAGCATATGTTTCAAGTAAAACTCCCAAAGATGCATTTTTTCAGGCATTATTAGCCATTTTTCATGTGTGGTGTAGGAGTTATGTAAAAATAACTGTCATATTGTATACAGTCATATTGAGTAAAACAAAATTTTTGTATTTGCAAACAATAAAAAATCAACTGTATCTAGTAGAGATGCGCGGTTTACGGTCACAACCGTGGAGTCCGCGGATAAACAGCAGGTCGGGCGGGTGACTTGACGAAAAAATATATTTTAAATAGATCCGGGCAGGTGGCGGTTGAACCATTGGGAAATATATATACATAGTTAAATGTTATGTTGAAGAGGTTCATTTAGCTTACTGACGTGTATATATAAATGGTTTATTTATATTGGTTAGTAACGTAAAGTGTTGTTCCTGGCTGTACTTGATGGTACAGTCTAGTGGTTAGGATTCAATGCGCGATCTGGGTTTGATGCTCGGTCAAGCAAATTACTTTTTTTTACCATGAATTGATTAGCGTGGACCCCGACTTAAACAAGTTGAAAAACTTATTGGGGTGTTACCATTTAGTGGTCAATTGTACGGAATATGTACTGTACTTGGCAATCTACTAATAAAAGTATCAATCAAAACAATCCATATAACACGTCACAGACGACGTCACGCTAACATCACGTGACACTTCTGATGAAGGCTGCAGAAGCAAGGTAGCCCAAACTTGTCAGGTACAACACTTTACCTTACTAGCCTATAAAAATCAACCATTTATAGATAGTTCAATGTTGTTACCCACATACGAAAAACGAGCAGCACTCTTAAAAAAAGTATGTGGTCATACTTTTATTTTGAAGTGTCTCGTTTGGTCTGTGGACGGATGTAAGGAAGCTACTTCCGGGTATGAGTACACATTTTTTTGATGCATTAGAAAGAAGAAAGAGAGCGGCTGATTGTAACAAAGACTAAAAAGTGTCACAGGGACTTTAAGCGTTTGGGATCTAAGAGCCAGAAGATCACAATTGCCTCCATCTTCTTCCGCTTATCAGAAGTCGGGTCGCGGGGGCAGCAGCCTAAGCAGGAAAGCCCAGCCTTCCCACTCCCAAGCCACTTCGTCTAGCTCCTACCCAGGGAATACCGAAGCGTTGCCAGGCCAGCCGGGAGACAAAGTCTTCCCAGCGTGTCCTGGATCTTCCCCGTGGCCTCCTACCGGTTGGACATGCCCTAATCGCCTCCCTAGGGAGGGGTGCGGGTGGCATCCTGACCAGATGCCCGAACCACCTCATCTGGCTCCAACAGCCATACAAGTCACACTGACGGTGGCCATACAAACATATTTAGGGACGGCGTGGCGCAGTGGGATAGTGGCCGTGCGCAACCCGAGGGTCACTGGTTCAAATCCCACCTAGACCCAACCTCGTCACGTCCGTTGTGTCCTGAGCAAGACACTTCACCCTTGCTCCTGATGGGTGCTGGTTGGCGCCTTGCATGGCAGCTCCCTCCATCAGTGTGTGAATGTGTGTGTGAATGGGTAAATGTGGAAGTAGTGTCAAAGCACTTTGAGTACCTTGAAGGTAGAAAAGCGCTATACAAGTACAACCCATTTATCATTTAACACTGTTACAAATATGCGCCACACTGTGAACCCACATCAAACAAGAATGACAAACACATTTCGCGAGAACATCTTCACCGTAACACAAAATAAACACAAAATAACAGATACCCAGAATGCCATGCAGCGCTACTCGCCCGGGCTACACCCCCGCAACCACTAAACCCCGCCCACCTCAACCGACACATGGAGGGGGGCGGTGATGTGGGGTGGTGGCGGGGGTGTAGCCCGGAAGAGTAGCACTGCATGGAATTCTGGGTATTTGTTCTTTTGTGTTTATTTTGTGTTACGGTGAAGATGTTCTCCCAAAATGTGTTTGTCATTCTTGTTTAATGTGGGTTCACAATATGTGGTGCATATTTGTAACATTTTTTTGGACAGCCACCGTCAGTGTGATCTAAATGGCTGTTGATCAAGGATGTAATGGACAACCTAAGACGAGCACAAAAGTCTAATAACAAAACACCACTTGCAGTACTGTCACAGCAGGCCTTAAAGATGCTTGTCCAGTCGATATCGATTAGCCCTTCACTAGGGTCACAGGGAGTCTCCTGTGAAGATTGGCCAGTATGTTGCCAGGTCAGTATTGCCATTCAAGGAAGGTGAATCCACTTTTCACGTAGTTTCTACACACAGTAGCCCCCCGGTAAACTGAGTTTGAGACTCTTGATCTTAATAATTCAGAAAAAATCTGTAAAATAATCATAGTTTTCTGTGGAACTGCCAGCATTGTCACTCCATTAAAGTTGGTTGATCGTAATTAATTGGAAAAACTCTGTAGAAAAAAGGTATTTTTCTGCAGAACTGTTTGCATTGTCACTTTATTAAAGGTGGTTGATCTTAACAATTTAGTAAAAATATGAAAAATGTTGATATTTTCCCACAAAACGTTTAATGAAAAATTCTGTAAATATAATGTTTTAGATCATTATTTGGTCTACAGTGTTTTACTTTAATTTTATGGTTTTCATTTGGCAGCCGTAGCTACCAGTAGATTAGTTTTTTTACAGAATTTTTTTTCACAGTGTACCTTGTGTGTTTGAGAACCTTAAAAAATATATTTTTCTGGTTAAACTGACAAAGATAAATGTCTATACACTGTAAAAAAAAATTCTGTAAAAAAAACTGTCATCCACTGGCAGATACGGCTGCCAAACGAAAACTATAAAATTTAAGTAAAACATTGTAAACCAAATAATAATCAAAAACATTATATTTACAGAAATGTTCATGAAAGGTTTTGCGGAAAAATATCGTAATTTTACAGATTTTTACAATATTATTAAGGTCAACCACCTTTAATAAAGTATTGATGCAAACAGTTATGCAGAAAAATACTTTTATTCTACAGAGTTTTTCCAAATTAATATGATCAACCAACTTTAATAAAGTGACAATGCTGGCAGTTCCACAGAAAAATACCATTATTTTACACTCTTTCTGAATTTTTAAGATAGGGGGGTTCATTCTCAATTTAACAGGGGGCCACTGGATGCTGAAACTACATGAAAAGTGGATTCAGCTTCTTTGAATGACCATCCAGACCTAGCAACATACTTGCGAATCCTCCCAATTTTAACGAGAGGCTTCCTGTGACCCTCGCAATGGATTGTCCCTATATCGACCAAACAAACATTTTAATGTGGTGCTGTGACAGCACTGCCTTCAACTTCCTTGACAATCTTTAATCGTGTTCGCTCATTCAGCAAACCAACAGCATGCCGACTGGGCCGCACGCATGTTATGCGAGGATTTGTTGGTTGTACAATGTTGACTACAAGACGTACTTGATTAACAACATTACAAATCACACTGACGGGAGCTGTACAAAAAAAATTAACACTGTTACAAATATGCGCCAATATTGTGAAGCCACATCAAACAAGAATGACGAACACATTTCGGGAAAACATCTTTACCGTAATACAAAATAAACACAAAAGAACAAATACCCAGAATTCCATGCAGCGCTACTCTTCCGGGCTACACCCCTGCCACCACCCCACATCACGGCCCCCCTCCTTGCGTCAGTTGAGGCGGGCGGGGTTTGGTGGTTGCGGGGGTGTAGCCCGGAAGAGTAGCGCTGCATGGCATTCTGGGTATTTGTTATTTTGTGTTTATTTTGTGTTACGGTGAAGATGTTCTCGCGAAATGTGTTTGCCATTCTTGTTTGATGAGGGTTCACAGTGTGGCGCATATTTTTAACAGTGTGAAATTTGTTTGTACGGCCACCGTCAGTGTGACCTGTGTGGCTGTTGGCTGTTGATCAAGTATGTCTTGCACTCACCAGCTTGTGCCATATTACAGAGAAAAATGTTAAATTGTTAGTAAAAGCATAAACCTTTATATACCAGGCTTCAAATATGTTTAGCCTGACGGTACCTGTCCGCTGCCTCCGGAGGATTGTCATACTAAATGTGAAAGGTTTATAATAATAACTCCAAAACCAAACATGAAATTTGTCTTAAAAAGCCTTAATGTTTAATTTATGTGAGTTTTACCTGAATCAGGTATTTTGGAAAGAATCACAAATAAAAAATTTAAGTTTTACTGGCCTCATATTGGTCACACTCAAAATGACAGTTTTTAAAACATAACTCCAAAAATACACATGCAAAATGTCTAATAATAACTGTAGAAATGCATCTTTGAGAGTTTTCCTGAAAAAAAATAATTTGGTAAGGTTTGCAAAAACAAAATTAAATTTTTTACTCAATTTGACATTTGTATTATGAAAAAAGCAATACAAATGTATTCCAACACAATTCCTAATCCAAACGTGCAAAATGTCTAAAAATGCCTGTGATATTGAATACATGTGAGTTTTACTAGATACAGTTGTTTTTCTATGGTTTGCAAATACAAAAATGAGGTTTTACTCAATATGACTGTATACTGTAACACTCAATATGACAGTTATTTAAAGATAACTCCTACACCACACATGAAAAAATGCTAATAATGCCTGAAATAATGCATCTTTGGGAGTTTTACTCGAAACATATGCTTTTTTAAATCTTGCAAATGCAAAAAGTAGTTTTTTATTCAATATTACTATAATAGTCTTAGAATCCTGAGATAATGCAAAAAAAGCAAAAAAAATTTATTCAAACATAACTTCTAAACAACACATGAAAAATGGCTAATAATGCCTAGGGATGTGTATTTTGTTAGTTGTACTAGAAAAATAATCTTTTGTAAGGTTTGCAAAGACACGAGTTAGTTTTTTTTATTCAATATAACAGTGTAACTGTCATATTAAATATGAAAGGTTTATAATCATAACTCCAAAACCAAACTTGAAATTTGTCTAAAAAAGCCTGTAATGTTGAATTTATGTGGGTTTTAGCAGAATCAGGTATTTTGGAAATGTTCACAAATACAACAATTAGGTTTTGCTGGCCTCATATTGGTCACACTCAAAATGACAGTTTTTGAAACATAACTCAAAAAGTAGAAATGCAAAATGTCTAATAATGCCTGAAGAAATGTATCTTAGACAGTTTTACTGGAAAAAAAAACATTTGGTAAGGTTTGCGAAAAAAAAAAGTATTTTTTTTACTAAATTTGACAGTAATGTACTTAGAATCCTGAGATAATGCGAAAAAAGCAATAAAAATGTATTCCAACATAATTCCTAATCCAAACGTGCAAAATGTCTAAAAATGCCTGTGATATTAAATACATATGAGTTTTACTAGATACAGTTGTTTTTCTATGGTTTGCAAATACAAAATTTAGGTTTTACTTGATATAACTGTATACTGTAACACTCAATATGACAGTTATTTAAACATAACTCCGACACCACACATGAAAAATGGCTAATAATGCCTGAGATAATGCATCTTTTGGAGTTTTACTCAAAACATATGCTTTTTTAAATCTTGCAAATGCAAAACGTAGTTTTTTATTCAATGTGACTATAATAGTCTTAGAATCCTGAGAAAAATAAAGAAAAAAGCAATAAAAATGTATTCCAATATGACTCCTAATCCAAACGTGCAAAATGTCTAAAAATGCCTGTGATATTGGAATAAGGTTAGTTTTACTAGATACAGTTGTTTTTCTATGCTTTGCAAATACAAAATTTAGGTTTTACTCAATATGTAACACTGTAACACTTAATATGACAGTTATTTAAACATAACTCCTACACCACACATGAAAAATGGCTAATAATGCCTGAAATAATGCATCTTTGGGAGTTTTACTCGAAAAATATGCTTTTTTAAATCTTACAAATGCAAAAAGTAGTTTTTTATTCAATATGACTATAATGTTCTTTGAATCCTGAGATAATGCAAAAAAAGCAATAAAAATTTATTTAACTTCTAAACAACACATGAAAAATGGCTAATAATGCGTTGAGATGTGTAATTTTGTTAGTTGTACTAGAAAAATGATCTTTTGTAAGGTTAGCAAAGACAAAAGTTGTTTTTTTTATGCAATATAACAGTGTAACTGTCATATTAAATATGAAAGGTTTATAATCATAACTCCAAAACCAAACTTGAAATTTGTCTAAAAAGCCTATAATATTGAATTTATGTGAGTTTTAACAGAATCAGGTATTTTGGAGAGGTTCACAAATACAACAATTTGGTTTTCCTGGCCTCATATTGGTCACACTCAAAATGACAGTTTTTGAAACATAACTCCAAAAGTAAAAATGCAACGTGTCTAAAAATGCCTGAAGAAATGTATCTTTGAGAGTTTTTCTGTGAAAAAAAACATTTGGTAAGGTTGGCTTAAAAAAAAAGCATTTTTCTACTAATTTGACAGTAATGTACTTAGAATCCTGAGATAATGCAAAAAAAGCAATTAAAAGGTATTCCAACATAATTCCTGTTTCAAACGTTCAAAATGTCTAAAAATGCCTGTGATATTGAATAAATGTGAGTTTTACTAGATATAGGTTTTTTTTATGGTTTGCAAATACAAAAATAAGGTTTTACTCAATATGACTGTATAATATAACACTCAATATGACAGTTATTTAAACATAACTCCTACACTACACATGAAAAATGTCTAATAATGCCTGAAATAATGCATCTTTGAGAGTTTTACTCAAAGCATAAGCTTTTTTAAATTTTGCAAATGCAAAAAGTTGTTTTTTACTCAACATGACTATAATGTTTTTAGATTCCTGAGATGATGCGAAAAAAGCAATAAAAACATAACTCCTAATCCAAACGTGCAAAATGTCTAAAAATGCCTGTGATATTGAATTAATATTAGTTTTACTAGATACAGTTGTTTTTCTATGGTTTGCAAATACAAAATTTAGGTTTTACTCAATGTGACTGTATACTGTAACACTCAATATGACAGTTATTTAAACATAACTCCAACACCACACATGAAAAACGGCTAATAATGCCTGAAATAATGCATCTTTGGGAGTTGTACTCGAAACATATGCTTTTTTAAATATCTTAAATGCAAAAAGTCGTTTTTTACTCAATATGACTACAAATGCTTACAATCCTGACATAATGCAAAAAAAGTAAAAAAAAATGTATTCAAACATAACTTCTAAAAAACACATGCAAAATGGCTAATAATGCCTAGAGATATGTATTTTTGTTAGTTGTACTAGAAAAATTATCTTTTGTAAGGTTTGCAAAGACACAAAATAGTTTTTTTATTCAATAAAACAGTGTAACTATCATACTAAATATGAAAGGTTTATAATCATAACTCCAAAACTAAACGTGAAATTTGTCTAAAAAAGCATGTAATATTGAATTTATGTGAGTTTTACCAAAATCGGGTATTTTGGAAAGAATCACAAATACAAAAACTATGTTTTACTCAATATGACTGTATAATGTAACGCCCAATATAACAGTTATTTAAACATAACTCCTACACCACACATGAAAAATGGCTGATAATGCCTGAAATGATGGGAGTTTTACTCCAAATGCAAAAAGTAGTTTTTTATTCAATATGACTATAATAGTCCTAGAATCCTGAGATAATGCGAAAAAAGCAATAAAAATGTATTCAACATAACTCCTAATCCAAACGTGCAAAATGTCTAAAAATGCCTGTTGTATTGAATTAATGTTAGTTTTACTAGATACAGTTGTTTTTCTATGGTTTGCAAATACAAAATTTAGGTTTTACTCAAAAGGACTGTATACTGTAACACTCAATATGACAGTTATTTAAACATAACTCCGACACCACACATGAAAAATGGCTAATAATGCCTGAGATAATGCATCTTTTGGAGTTTTACTCAAAACATATGCTTTTTTAAATCTTGCAAATGCAAAAAGTAGTTTTTTATTCAATATGACTATAATAGTCTTAGAATCCTGAGATAATGCAAAAAAAGCAATACAAATGTATTCCAACATAACTTCTAAACAACACATGCAAAATGGTTAATAATGCCTAGGGATATGTATTTTTGTTAGTTGTACTAGAAAAAAAATATCTTTTGTAAGGTTTACAAAGACACAAGTTAGTTTTTTTTCAATATAACAGTGTAACTGTCATACTAAATATGAAAGGTTTATAATCATAACTCCAAAACTAAACGTGAAATTTGACTAAAAAAGCCTGTAATATTGAATTTATGTGAGTTTTACCAGAATCGGGTATTTTGGAAAGAATCACAAATACAAACATTGGGTTTTACTGGCCTCATATTGGTCACACTCAAAATGACAGTTTTTGAAACAAAACTCCAAAAATATGCATGCAAAATGTCTAATAATGCCTGAAGAAATGGATCTTTGAGAGTTTTCCTGAAAAAAAAAACATTTGGCAAGGTTTGCAAAAACAAAATATAATTTTTTGCTCAATTTGACAGTAATATACTTAGAATCCCGGGATAAAGCTAAAAAAAACTATAAATATGTATTCCAACATCATTCCTAATCCAAACGTGCAAAATATCTAAAAATGCCTATGATATTGAATACATGTGAGTTTTGCTAGATACAGTTGTTTTTCTATGGTTTGCAAATACAAAAATGAGGTTTTAGTCAATATGACTGTATACTGTAACACTCAATATAACAGTTATTTAAACATAAATCCTACACAACACATGAAAAATGGCTAATAATGCCTGAAATAATGCATCTTTGGGAGTTTTACTGAAAGCATATGCTTTTTTAAATCTTACAAATGCAAAGAGTAGTTGTTTACTCAATATGACTATAATCTTCTTAGAATCCTGGGATAATGCGAAAAAAGCAATAAAAATGTATTCAAACATAACTTCTAAACAACACATGAAAAATGGCTAATAATGCCTAGAGATGTGTATTTTTGTTAGTTGTACTAGAAAAATGATCTTTTGTAAGGTTAGCAAAGACACAAGTTGTTTTTTGTATTCAATATAACAGTGTAACTGTCATACCAAATATGAAAGGTTTATAATCATAACTCCAAAACCAAACTTGAAATTTGTCTAAAAAAGCCTGTAATATTGAATTTATGTGAGCTTTACCAGAATCAGGTGTTTTGGAAAGAATCAAAAATAAGAAAACTAGGTTTTACTCAATATGACTGTATACTGTAACACTCAATATGACAGTTATTTAAACATTACTCCTACACCACGCATGCAAAATGGCTAATAATGCCTGAAATAATGCATCTTTGGGAGTTTTACTCGAAACATATGCTAATTTAAATATTGCAAATGCAAAAATACAGTAATGTATTTAGAATCCTGAGATAAAGCGAAAACAAAAAATGAAAATGTATTCCATCATAATTCCTAATCCAAACGTGCAAAATGTCTAAAAATGCCTGTGATATTGAATAATGTTCGTTTTACTAGATACAGTTTTATGGCTTGCAAATACAAAATTTAGGTTTTACTCAATATGACTGTATACTTTAACACTCAATATGACAGTTATTTAAACATAACTCCTACACCACACATGCAAAATGTCTAATAATGCCTGAAGAAATGCATCTTTGAGAGTTTTCCTGAAAAAAAAACATTTGGCAAGGTTTGCAAAAACAAAATATATTTTTTTACTCAATTTGACAGTAATGTACTTAGAATCCGGAGATAAAGCGAAAAAAACAATAAAAATGTATTCAAACATAATTCCTAATCCAAACGTGCAAAATGTCTAAAAATGCCTATGATATTGAATACGTGTGAGTTTTACTAGATGCAGTTCTTTTTCCATGGTTTGCAAATACAAAAATGAAGTTTTAGTCAATATGACTGTATACTGTAACACTCAATATGACAGTTATTTAAACATAGTTCCTACACCACACATGAAAAATGGCTAATAATGCCTGAAATAATGCATCTTTGGGAGTTTTACTGGAAGCATTTGCTTTTTTAAATTTTGCAAATGCAAAAAGTAGTTTTTTAATCACTTTGACTATAATGTTCTTAGAATCCTGAGATAATGCGAAAAAAGCAATAAAAATGTATTCCAACATAATTCCTAATCGAATCGTGCAAAATGTCTAGAAATGCCTGTGATATTGAATAAATGTTAGTTTTACTAGATACAGTTGTTTTTCTATGGTTTGCAAATAAAAAATTTAGATTTTACTCAATATGACTGTATACTGTAGCACTCAAAATGACAGTTATTTAAACATTACTCCTACACCACACATGCGAAATGGCTAATAATGCCTGAATTAATGCATCTTTGCGATTTTTACTCGAAACATATGCTTTTTTAAATCTTGCAAATACAAAAAGTAGTTTTTATTCAATATGACTATAATAGTCTTAGAATCCTGAGATAATGCGAAAAAAGCAATACAAATGTATTCCAACATAACTTTTAAACAACACATGCAAAATGGCTAGTAATGCCTAGAGATATGTATTTTTGTTAGTTGTACTAGAAAACATATCTTGTGTAAGGTTTGCAAAGACACAAGTTAGTTTTTTTATTCCATATAACAGTGTAACTGTCATACTAAATATGAAAGGTTTATAATCATAACTCCAAAACTTAACGTGAAATGTGTCTAAAAAAGCCTGTAATATTGTATTTATGTTAGTTTTACCAGAAACGGGTATTTTGGAAAGAATCACAAATAAAAAAACTAGGTTTTACTCAATATGACTGAATACTGTAACACCCAATATGACAGTTATTTAATTTTAACTCCTACACCACACATTAATAATGGCTAATAATAACTGAAATGATGCATCTTTTGGAGTTTTACTCGAAGCATATGCTTTTTTAAATCTTGCAAATGCAAAAAGTAGTTTTTTATTCAATATGACTACAATAGTCTTAGAATCCTGAGATAATGCGAAAAAAGCAATAAAAATGTTTTTCCAACATAACTCCTAATCCAAACGTGCAAAATGTCTAAAAATGCCTGTGATATTGAATAATTGTTAGTTTGACTAGATACAGTTGTTTTTCTATGGTTTGCAAATACAAAATTTGGGTTTTACTCAATATGATTGTATACTGTAACACTCAATATGACAGTTATTTAAACATAACTCCTACACACCACACATGAAAAATGGCTAACAATGCCTGAAATAATGCATCTTTTGGAGTTTTACTGGAAACATATGCTTTTTAAAATCTTGCAAATGCAAAAAGTAGTTTTTTACTCAATATGACTATAATGTCCTTAGAATCCTGAGATAATGCGAAAAAAGCAATAAAAATGTATTCCAACATAATTCCTAATCCAAACGTGCAAAATGTCTAAAAATGCCTGTGATATTGAATAAATGTTAGTTTTACTAGATACAGTGGTTTTTCTATGGTTTGCAAATACAAAATTTAGGTTGTACTCAATATGACTGTATACTGTAACACTCAATATGACAGTTATTTAAACATAACTCCTACACTACACATGAAAAATGGCTAATAATGCCTGAAATAATGCATCTTTGGGAGTTTTACTCGAAGCATATGCTTTTTTAAATCTTGCAAATGCAAAAAGTAGTTTTTTATTCAATATGACTACAATAGTCTTAGAATACTGAGATAATGCGAAAAAAGCAATAAAAATGTATTCCAACATAACTCTTAATCCAAACGTGCAAAATGTCTAAAAAAGCCTGTGATATTGAATATTTTTTAGTTTGACTAGATACAGTTGTTTTTCTATGGTTTGCAAATACAAAATTTAGGTTTTACTCAATATGACTGTCTACTGTAACACTCAATATGACAGTTATACTGTAACACTCAATATGACAGTTATTTAAACATAACTCCTACACCACACATGAGAAATGGCTAATAATGCCTGAAATAATGTATTTGGGAGTTTTACTCTAAGCATATGCTTTTTTAAATCTTGCAAATGCAAAAAGTAGTTTTTTATTCAATATGACTACAATAGTCTTAGAATCCTGAGATAATGCGAAAAAAGCAATAAAAATGTATTCCAACATAACTCCTAATCCAAACGTGCAAAATGTCTAAAAATGCCTGTGATATTGAATTAATGTTAGTTTGACTAGATACACTTGTTTTTCTATCGTTTGCAAATACAAAATTTAGGTTTTACTCAATATCATTGTATACTGTAGCACTCAATATGACAGTTATTTAAACATAACTCCTACACCACACATGAAAAATGGCTAATAATGCCTGAAATAATGCATCTTTTGAAGTTTTACTGGAAACATATGCTTTTTAAATTCTTGCAAATGCAAAAAGTAGTTTTTTACTCAATATGACTATGATGTCCTTAGAATCCTGAGATAATGCGAAAAAAGCAATAAAAATGTATTCCAACATAACTTCCAAATAACACATGCAAATAGGCTAATAATGCCTAGGGATATGTATTTTTGTTAGTTGTACTAGAAAAATTATCTTTTGTAAGGTTTGCAAATGCACAAGTTAGTTTTTTTATTCCATATAACAGTGTAACAGTCATATTAAATATGAAAGGTTTATAATCATAACTCCAAAACCAAACTTGAATTTTGTCTAAAAAAGCCTGTAATATTGAATTTATGTGAGTTTTACCAGAATCAGGTATTTTGGAAAGAATCACAAATACAAAAACTAGGTTTTACTCAATATGACTGTATACTGTAACACTCAATATGACAGTTATTTAAACATAACTCCTACACCACACATGAAAAATGGCTAATAATGCCTGAAATAATGCATCTTTGGGAGTTTTACTCTAAGCATATGCTTTTTTAAATCTTGCAAATGCAAAAAGTTGTTTTTTATTCAATATGACTACAATAGTCTTAGAATCCTGAGATAATGCGAAAAAAGCAATAAAAATGTATTCCAACATAACTTCCAAATAACACATGCAAATAGGCTAATAATGCCTAGGGATATGTATTTTTGTTAGTTGTACTAGAAAAATGATCCTTTGTTAGGTTTGCAAATGCACAAGTTAGTTTTTTTATTCCATATAACAGTGTAACTGTCTTATTAAATATGAAAGGTTTATAATCATAACTCCAAAACATAACTTGAAATTTGTCTAAAAAAGCCTGTAATATTGAATTTATGTGAGTTTTACCAGAATCAGGTATTTTGGAAAGAATCACAAATACAAAAACTAGGTTTTACTCAATATGACTGTATACTGTAACACTCAATATGACAGTTATTTAAACATAACTCCTACACCACACATGAAAAATGGCTAATAATGCCTGAAATAATGCATCTTTGGGAGTTTTACTCGAAGCATATGCTTTTTTAAATCTTGCAAATGCAAAAAGTAGTTTTTTGTTCAATATGACTACAATAGTCTTAGAATCCTGAGATAATGCGAAAAAAGCAATAAAAATGTATTCCAACATAACTCCTAATCAAAACGTGCAAAATGTCTAAAAATGCCTGTGATATTGAATAATTGTTAGTTTGACTAGATACAGTTGTTTTTCTATGGTTTGCAAATACAAAATTTAGGTTTTACTCAATATGATTGTATACTGTAACACTCAATATGACAGTTATTTAACCATAACTCCTACACCACACATGAAAAATGGCTAATAATGCCTGAAATAATGCATCTTTTGGAGTTTTCCTGGAAACATATGCTTTTTAAAATCTTGCAAATGCAAAAAGTAGTTTTTTACTCAATATGACTAAAATGTCCTTAGAATCCTGAGATAATGCGAAAAAAGCAATAAAAATGTATTCCAACATTATTCCTAATCCAAACGTGCAAAATGTCTAAAAATGCCTGTGATATTGAATACATTTTAGTTTTACTAGATACAGTGGTTTTTCTATGGTTTGCAAATACAAAATTTAGGTTTTACTCAATATGACTGTATACTGTAACACTCAATATGACAGTTATTTAAACATAACTCCTACACCACACATGAAAAATGGCTTATAATGCCTGAAATAATGCATCTTTGGGAGTTTTACTCGAAGCATATGCTTTTTTAAATCTTGCAAATGCAAAAAGTAGTTTTGTATTCAATATGACTACAATAGTCTTAGAATCCTGAGATAATGCGAAAAAAGCAATAAAAATGTATTCCAACATAACTCCTAAACCAAACGTGCAAAATGTCTAAAAATGCCTGTGATATTGAATTAATGTCAGTTTGACAAGATACAGTTGTTTTTCTATGGTTTGCAAATACAAAATTTAGGTTTTACTCAATATGATTGTATACTGTAACACTCAATATGACAGTTATTTAAACTTAACTCCTACACCACACATGAAAAATGGCTAATAATGCCTGAAATAATGCATCTTTTGGAGTTTTACTCGAAGCATATGCATTTTTAAATCTTGCAAATGCAAAAAGTTGTTTTTTATTCAATGTGACTATAATAGTCTTAGAATCCTGAGATAATGCGAAAAAAGCAATAAAAATGTATTCCAACATAACTTCCAAACAACACATGCAAATAGGCTAATAATGCCTAGGGATATGTATTTTTGTTAGTTGTACTAGAAAAATGATCCTCTGTTAGGTTTGCAAATGCACAAGTTAGTTTTTTTATTCCATATAACAGTGTAACTGTCTTATTAAATATGAAAGGTTTATAATCATAACTCCAAAACCAAACTTGAAATTTGTCTAAAAAAGCCTGTAATATTGAATTTATGTGAATTTTACCAGAATCGGGTATTTTGGAAAGAATCACAAATACAATAACTAGGTTTTACTCAATATGACTGTATACTGTAACACTCAATATGACAGTTATTTAAACATAACTCCTACACCACACATGAAAAATGGCTAATAATGCCTGAAATAATGCATCTTTGGGAGTTTTACTCTAAGCATATGCTTTTTTAAATCTTGCAAATGCAGAAAGTAGTTTTTTATTCAATATGACCACAATAGTCTTAGAATCCTGAGATAATGCGAAAAAAGCAATAAAAATGTATTCCAACATAACTCCTAATCCAAACGTGCAAAATGTCTAAAAATGCCTGTGATATTGATATAATGTTAGTTTGACTAGATACAGTTGTTTTTCTATGGTTTGCAAATACAAAATTTAGGTTTTACTCAATATCATTGTATACTCTAGCACTCAATATGACAGTTATTTAAACATAACTCCTACACCACACATGAAAAATGACTAATAATGCCTGAAATAATGCACCTTTGGGAGTTTTACTCGAAACATATGCTTTTTTAAATCTTGCAAATGCAAAAAGTAGTTTTTTATTCAATATGACTACAATAGTCTTAGATAATGCGAAAAAAGCAATAAAAATGTATTCCAACATAACTTCTAAACAACACATGCAAAATGGCTAGTAATGCCTAGAGATATGTATTTTTGTTAGTTGTACTAGAAAAATGATCTTGTGTAAGGTTTGCAAAGACACAAGTTAGTTTTTTATTCAATATAACAGTGTAACTGTCATACTAAATATGAAAGGTTTATAATCATAACTCCAAAACCAAACATGAAATTTGTCTAAAAAAGCCTGTAATATTGAATTTATGTGAGTTTTACCAGAATCGGGTATTTTGGAAAGAATCACAAATACAAACATTGGGTTTTACTGGCCTCATATTTGTCACATTCAAAATGACAGTTTTTGAAACAAAACTCTTAAAATATGCATGCGAAATGTCTAATAATGCCTGAAGAAATGCATCTTTGTATTCAATATCACAGGCATTTTTAGACATTTTGCACGTTTGGATTAGGAATTATGATGGAATACATTTTCATTTCTTTTTTCGCTTTATCTCATGATTCTAGGTACATTACTGTCAAATTGAGTAAAAAATTAAATTTTGTTTTTGCAAACCTTGCCAAATGTTTTTTTTTTTTTTTTCAGGAAAACTCTCAAAGATGCATTTCTTCAGGCATTATTAGACATTTTGCATGTGTGGTGTAGGAGTTATGTTTAAATAACTGTCATATTGAATGTTAAAGTATACAGTCATATTGAGTAAAACCTAAATTTTGTATTTGCAAGCCATAAAACTGTATCTAGTAAAACGAACATTAATTCAATATCACAGGCATTTTTAGACATTTTGCACGTTTGGATTAGGAATTATGATGGAATACATTTTCATTTTTTGTTTTCGCTTTATCTCAGGATTCTAAGTACATTACTGTCTTTTTGCATTTGCAATATTTAAATAAGCATATGTTTCGAGTAAAACTCCCAAAGATGCATTATTTCAGGCATTATTAGCCATTTTACATGTGTGGTGTAGGAGTAATGTTTAAATAACTGTCATATTGTGTGTTACATTATACAGTCATATTGAGTAAAACCTCATTTTTGTATTTGCAAACCATAAAAAAAAAACTGTATCTAGTAAAACTCATATTTATTCAATATCACAGGCATTTTTAGACATTTTGAACGTTTGAATTAGGAATTATGTTGGAATATCTTTTAATTGCTTTTTTCGCATTATCTCAAGATTCCAAGTACATTACTGTCAAATTAGTAGAAAAATACTTTTTGTTTTCGCCAACCTTACCAAATGTTTTTTTTTCCAGAAAAACTCTCAAAGATACATTTCTTCAAGGATCTTTAGACACGTTGCATTTCTACTTTTGGAGTTATGTTTCAAAAACGGTCATTTTGAGTGTGACTAATATGAGACCAGGAAAACCAAATTTTTGTATTTGTGAACCTCTCCTGAATACCTGATTCTGTTAAAACTCACATAAATTCAATATAATAGGCTTTTTAGACAAATTTCAAGTTTGGTTTTGGAGTTATGATTATAAACCTTTTATATTTAGTATGACTGTTACACTGTTAAATTGAATCAAAAAACTAACTTGTGTCTTTGCAAACCTTACAAAAGATAATTTTTCTAGTACAACTAACAAAATTACATATCTCTAGGCATTATTAGCCATTTTGCATGTGCTTTTTAGAAGTTATGTTTGAATACATTTTTTTTACTTATGTCAGGATTGTAAGCCTTTGTAGTCATATAGAGTAAAAAACTACTTTTTGCATTTGCAATATTTCAAAAAGCATATGTTTCGAGTAAAACTCCCAAAGATGCATTATTTCAGGCATTATTAGCCGTTTTTCATGTGTGGTGTAGGAGTTATGTTTAAATAACTGTCATATTGAGTGTTACAGTATACAGTCATATTGACTAAAACCTCATTTTTGTATTTGCAAACCATAGAAAAATAACTGCATCTAGTAAAACTCACACGTATTCAATATCATAGGCATTTTTAGACATTTTGCACGTTTGGATTAGGAATAATGTTTGAATACATTTTTATTGTTTTTTTCGCTTTATCTCCGGATTCTAAGTACATTACTGTCAAATTGAGTAAAAAATTATATTTTGTTTTTGCAAACCTTGCCAAATGTTTTTTTTTTTCAGGAAAACTCTCAAAGATCCATTTTTTCAGGCATTATTAGACATTTTGCATGCATATTTTTGGAGTTTTGTTTCAAAAAACTGTCATTTTGAGTGTGACCAATATGAGGCCAGTAAAACCCAATTTTTGTATTAGTGATTCTTTCCAAAATACCCGATTCTGGTAAAACTCACATAAATTCAATATTACAGGCTTTTTTAGACAAATTTCACGTTTAGTTTTGGAGTTATGATTATAAACCTTTCATATTTAGTATGACAGTTACACTGTTATATTGAAAAAAAAACTAACTTGTGTCTTTGTAAACCTTACAAAATATATTTTTTCTAGTACAATTAACAAAAATACATATCTCTAGGCATTATTAACCATTTTGCATGTGTTGTTTAGAAGTTATGTTGGAATACATTTGTATTGCTTTTTTCGCATTATCTCAGGATTCTAAGATTATTATAGTCATCTTGAATAAAAAAAAACTTTTTAAATTTGCAAGATTTTAAAAAGCATATGTTTCGAGTAAAACTCCCAAAGGTGCATTATTTCAAGCATTATTACCCATTTTTCATGTGTGGTGTAGGAGTTATGTTTAAATAACTGTCATATTGAGTCTTACAGTATACAATCATATTGAGTAAAACCTAAATTTTGTATTTGCAAACCATAGAAAAACAACTGCATCCAGTAAAACTCACATGTATTCAATATCACAGGCATTTTTAGACATTTTGCACGTTTGGATTAGGAGTTATGTTGGCGTACATTTTTATTGCTTTTTTCGCATTATCTCAGGATTCTAAGAACATTATAGTCATATTGAGTAAAAAACTACTTTTTGCATTTGCAAAATTTAAAAAAGCATATGCTTTGAGTAAAACTCCAAAAGATGCATTATTTCAGGCATTATTAGCCATTTTTCATGTGTGGTGTAGGAGTTATGTTTAAATAACTGTTATATTGAGTGTTACAGTATACAGTCATATTGACTAAAACCTAATTTTTGTATTTGCAAACCATAGAAAAACAACTGTCTCTAGTAAAACTCACATGTATTCAATATCATAGGCATTTTTAGACATTTTGCACGTTTGGATTAGGAATTATGTTGGAATACATTTTTATAGTACATTACTGTCAAATTGAGTAAAAAATTATATTTTGTTTTTGCAAACCTTGCCAAATGTTTTTTTTTTCAGGAAAACTCTCAAAGATGCATTTCTTCAGGCATTATTAGACATTTTGCATGCATATTTTTGGAGTTTTGTTTCAAAAACTGTCATTTTGAGTGTGACCAATATGAGGCCAGTAAAACCCAATGTTTGTATTTGTGATTCTTTCCAAAGTACCCGGTTCTGGTAAAACTCACATAAATTTTCAAATGCAAAACGTTGTTTTTTACTCAACATGACTATAATGTTCTTAGATTCCTGAGATACTGCGAAAAAAGCAATAAAAACATAATTCCTAATCCAAACGTGCAAAATGTCTAAAAATGCCTGTGATATTGAATACATGTGAGTTTTACTAGACACAGTTGTTTTTTTATAGTTTGCAAAAACAAAAATGAGGTTTTACTCAATATGACTGTATACTGTAACACTCAATATGACAGTTATTTAAACATAACTCCAACACCACACATGAAAAACGGCTAATAATGCCTGAAATAATGCATCTTTGGGAGTTTTACTCGAAACATATGCTTTTTTAAATATTGCAAATGCAAAAAGTAGTTTTTTACTCAATATGACTACAAAGGCTTACAATCCTGACATAATGCAAAAAAGTAAAAAAAAATGTATTCAAACATAACTTCTAAAAAACACATGCAAAATGGCTAATAATGCCTAAAGATATGTATTTTTGTTAGTTGTACTAGAAAAATGATCTTTTGTAAGGTTTGCAAAGACACAAGTTACTTTTTTTATTCAATATAACAGTGTAACAGTCATACTAAATATGAAAGGTTTATAATCATAACTCCAAAACCAAACTTGAAATCTGTCTAAAAAGCCTATAATATTGAATTTATGTGAGCTTTAACAGAATCAGGTATTTTGGAGAGGTTCACAAATACAAAAATTAGGTTTTCCTGGCCTCATATTGGTCACACTCAAAATGACAGTTTTTGAAACATAACTCCAAAAGTAGAAATGCAACATGTCTAAAAATGCCTGAAGAAATGTATCTTTGAGAGTTTTTCTGGAAAAAAAAAATGGTATGGTTGGCGAAAACAAAAAGTATTTTTTTACTAATTTGACAGTAATGTACTTAGAATCCTGAGATAATGCAAAAAAACAATTAAAAGGTATTCCAACATAATTCCTAATTCAAACGTTCAAAATGTCTAAAAATGCCGGTGATATTGAATAAATGTGAGTTTTACTAGATATAGGTTTTTTTTATGGTTTGCATAAAACCATAAAACTCCAAAAGATGCATTATTCCAGGCATTATTAGACATTTTTCATGTGTGGTGTAGGAGTTATGTTTAACTAACTGTCATATTGAGTGTTACATTATACAGTCATATTGAGTAAAACCTAAATTTTTGTATTTGCAAACCATAAAAAAAAACTGTATCTAGTAAAACTCACATTTATTCAATATCACAGGCATTTTTAGACATTTTGAACTTTTGAATTAGGAATTATGTTGGAATACCTTTTAATTGCTTTTTTCGCATTATCTCAGGATTCTAAGTACATTACTGTCAATTTAGTAGAAAAATACTTTTTGTTTTCGCCAACCTTAACAAATGTTTTTCTTCAAGCATTTTTAGACACGTTGCATTTCTACATTTGGAGTTATGGTATTTTTCTGTGGAACTGCCAGCATTGTCACTTTATTAAAGTTGGTTGATCATATTAATTTGGAAAAAATCTGTAGAATAAAAGTATTTTTCTTCAAAACTGTATGCATCGATACTTTATTAAAGGTGGTTGACCTTAATAATATGGTAAAAATCTGTAAAATTACGATATTTTTCCGCAAAACGTTTCATGAAATTTCTGTAAATATAATGTGTTTGATTATTATTTGGTTTACAATGTTTTACTTAAATTTTATAGTTTTGTTTGGCAGCCGTATCGCCAGTAGATGACAGGTTTTTTACAGAATTTTTTTTTACAGTGTATAGACATTTATCTTTGTCAGTTTTACCAGAAAAATATATTTTTTAAGGTTCTCAAACACACAAGGTACACTGTAAAAAAAAATTATGTAAAAAAAACTGTAATCTACTGGTAGCTACGGCTGCCAAATGAAAACCATTAAAATTAAAGCAAAAACACTGCAGACCAAATAATGATCTAAAACATTATATTTACAGAAATTTTCATTAAACCATTTGTGGAAAAATATCAACATTTTTCAGATTTTTACTAAATTGTTAAAATCAACCACCTTTAATAAAGTGACGATGCAAACAGTTCTGCAGAAAAATACCTTTTTTCTACAGAGTTTTTCCAATTAATTACGATCAACCAACTTTAATGGAGTGACAATGCTGGCAGTTCCACAGAAAAATATGATTATTTTATAGATTTTTTTCTGAATTATTAAGATCAAGAATCTCAAACTCAGTTTACCGGGGGGCTACTGTGTGTAGAAACTACGTGAAAAGTGGATTCACCTTCCTTGAATGGCAATACTGACCTGGCAACATACTTGCCAATCTTCACAGGAGACTCCCTGTGACCCTAGTGAAGTACATTTTTGTTAGTTGTACTAGAAAAATGATCTTTTGTAAGGTTTGCAAAGAAACAAGTTAGTTTTTTTATTCAATATAACAGTGTAACTGTCATACTAAATATGAAAGGTTTATAATCACAACTCCAAAACTAAACGTGAAATTTGTCTAAAAAAGCATGTAATATTGAATTTATGTGAGTTTTACCAGAATCGGGTATTTTGGAAAGAATCACAAATACAAAAACTAAGTTTTAGTCAATATGACTGTATACTCTAACACTCAATATGACAGTTATTTAAACATAACTCCTACACAACACATGAAAAATGGGTAATAATGCTTGAAATAATGCACCTTTGGGAGTTTTACTCGAAACATATGCTTTTTAAAATCTTGCAAATGCAAAAAGTTTTTTTGTATTCAAGATGACTATAATAATCTTAGAATCCTGAGATAATGCGAAAAAAGCTATAAAAATGTATTCCAACATAACTTCTAAACAACACATGCAAAATGGCTAATAATGCCTAGAGATATGTATTTTTGTTAGTTGTACTAGAAAAATGATCTTTTGTAAGGTTTGCAAAGACACAAGAACGTTTTTTTATTCCATATAACAGTGTAACTGTCATGCTAAATATGAAAGGTTTATAATCATAACTCCAAAACCAAACATGAAATTTGTCTAAAAAAGCCTGTAATATTGAATTTACGCGAGTTTTACCAGAATCAGGTATTTTGGAAAGAATCACAAATACAAAAACTAGGTTTTACTCAATATGACTGTATACTGTAACACTCAATATGACAGTTATTTAAACATAACTCCTAAACCACACATGCAAAATGTCTAATAATGTCTGAAATAATGCATCTTTGGGAGTTTTACTGGAAGCATATGCTTGTTTAAATTTTGCAAATGAAAAAAGTAGTTTCTTATTCAATATGACTACAATAGTCTTAGAATCCTGAGATAATGCGAAAAAAGCAATAAAAATGTATTCCAACATAACTCCTAATCCAAACGTGCAAAATGTCTAAAAATGCCTGTGATATTGAATAATTGTTAGTTTGACTATGTACAGTTGTTTTTCTATGGTTTGCAAATACAAAATTTAGGTTTTACTCAATATGATTGTGTACTGTAACACTCAATATGACAGTTATTTAAACATAACTCCTACACCACACATGAAAAATGGCTAATAATGCCTGAAAAAATGCACCTTTGGGAGTCTTACTCGAAGCATATGCTTTTTTAAATCTTGCAAATGCAAAAAGTATTTTTTTATTCAATATGACTACAATAGTCTTAGAATCCTGAGATAATGCGAAAAAAGCAGTTAAAATGTATTCAAACATAACTTCTAAACAACACATGAAAAATGGCTAATAAAGCCTAGAGATGTGTATTTTTGTTAGTTGTACTAGAAAAATGATCTTTTGTAAGGTTAGCAAAGACACAAGTTGGTTTTTGTATTCAATATAACAGTGTAACTGTCATACTAAATATGAAAGGTTTATAATCATAACTCCAAAACCAAACTTGAAATTTGTCTAAAAAAGCCTGTACTATTGAATGTATGTGAGTTTTACCAGAATCAGGTATTTTGGAAAGAATCACAAATACAAAAACTAGGTTTTACTCAATATGACTGTATACTGTAACACTCAATATGACAGTTATTTAAACATAACTCCTACACCACACATAAAAAATGGCTGATAATGACTGAAATAATGCATCTTTGGGAGTTTTACTCGAAGCATATGCTTTTTTAAATCTCGCAAATGCAAAAAGTAGTTTTTAATTCAATATGACTACAATAGTCTTAGAATCCTGAGATAATGCGAAAAAAGCAATAAAAATGTATTCCAACATAACTTCTAAACAACACATGCAAAATGTCTAAAAATGCCTGTTATATTGAATTAATGTTAGTTTTACTAGATACAGTTGTTTTTCTATGGTTTGCAAATACAAAATTTAGGTTTTACTCAAAAGGACTGTATACTGTAACACTCAATAGGACAGTTATTTAAACATAACTCCGACACCACACATGAAAAATGGCTAATAATGCCTGAGATAATGCATCTTTTGGAGTTTTACTCAAAACATATGCTTTTTTAAATCTTGCAAATGCAAAAAGTAGTTTTTTATTCAATATGACTATAATAGTCTTAGAATCCTGAGATAATGCAAAAAAAGCAATAAAAATGTATTCCAACATAACTTCTAAACAACACATAATGCCTAGAGATATGTATTTTTGTTAGTTGTACTAGAAAAAATATCTTTTGTAAGGTTTACAAAGACACAAGTTAGTTTTTTTTCAATATAACAGTGTAACTGTCATACTAAATATGAAAGGTTTATAATCATAACTCCAAAACTAAACGTGAAATTTGTCTAAAAAAGCCTGTAATATTGAATTTATGTGAGTTTTACCAGAATCGGGTATTTTGGAAAGAATCACAAATACAAACATTGGGTTTTACTGGCCTCATATTGGTCACACTCAAAATGACAGTTTTTGAAACAAAACTCTAAAAATATGCATGCAAAATGTCTAATAATGCCTGAAGAAATGCATCTTTGAGAGTTTTCCTGAAAAAAACAACATTTGGCAATATTTGCAAAAACAAAATATAATTTTTTACTCAATTTGACAGTAATGTACTTAGAATCCTGAGATAAAGCGAAAATAACAATAAAAATGTATTCCAACATAATTCCTAATCCAAACGTGCAAAATGTCTAAATATACTGTAACACTCAATATAACAGTTATTTAAACATAAACCCCACACAACACATGAAAAATGGCTAATAATGCCTGAAATAATGCATCTTTTGGAGTTTTACTGGAAGCATATGCTTTTTTAAATCTTACAAATGCAAAAAGTAGTTTTTTACTCAATATGACTATAATGTTCTTCAAATCCTGAGATAATAAGAAAAAAGCAATACAAATGTATTCCAATATAACTCCTAATCCAAACGTGCAAAATGTCTAAAAATGCAGTGATATTGAATGAATGTTAGTTTTACTAGATACAGTTGTTTTTCTATGGTTTGCAAATACAAAATTTAGGTTTTACTCAATATGACTGTAATGTTCTTTGAATTCTGGGATAATGCGAAAAAAGCAATAAAAATGTATTCCAACATAACTCCTGATCCAAACGTGCAAAATGTCTAAAAATGCCTGTGATATTGAATACATGTGAGTTTTTCTAGATACAGTTGTTTTTCTATGGTTTGCAAATACGAAAATGAGGTTTTAGTCAATATGACTGTATACTGTAACACTCAATATGACAGTTATTTAAACATAACTCCTACACCACACTTGAAAAATGGCTAATAATGCCTGAAATAATGCATCTTTGGGAGTTTTACTCGAAACATATGCTTTTTTTAAATCTTCCAAATGCAAAAAGTAGTTTTTTATTCAATATGACTATAATGTTCTTAGAATCCTGAGATAATGCGAAAAAGTTAATAAAAATGTATTCAAACATAACTTCTAAACAACACATGAAAAATGGCTAATAATGCCTAGAGATGTGTATTTTTGTTGGTTGTACTAGAAAAATGATCTTTTGTAAGGTTAGCAAAGACATAAGTTGGTTTTTGTATTCAATATAACAGTGTAACTGTCATACTAAATAATAAAGGTTTATAATCATAACTCCAAAACCAAACTTGAAATTTGTGTAAAAAAGCCTGTAATATTGAATTTATGTGAGTTTTACCAGAATCAGGTATTTTGGAAAGAATCAAAAATACAAAAACTAGGTTTTACTCAATATGATTGTATATTGTAACACTCAATATGACAGTTATTTAAACATAACTCCTACACCACACATGAAAAATGGCTAATAATGCCTGAAATAAGGCATCTTTGGGAGTTTTACTCGAAGCATATGCTTTTTTAAATCTTGCAAATGCAAAAAGTAGTTTTTTATTCAATATGACTACATTAGTCTTAGAATCCTGAGATAATGGGAAAAAAGCAATAAAAATGTATTCCAACATAACTTCTAAACAACACATGCAAAATGGTTAATAATGCCTAGAGATGTGTATTTTTGTTAGTTGTACTAGAAAAAATATATTTTGTAAGGTTTACAAAGACACAAGTTAGTTTTTTTTCAATATAACAGTGTAACTGTCATACTAAATATGAAAGGTTTATAATCATAACTCCAAAACTAAACGTGAAATTTGTCTAAAAAAGCCTGTAATATTGAATTTATGTGAGTTTTACCAGAATCGGGTATTTTGGAAAGAATCACTAATACAAACATTGGGTTTTACTGGCCTCATATTGGTCACACTCAAAATGACAGTTTTTGAAACAAAACTCTAAAAATATGCATGCAAAATGTCTAATAATGCCTGAAGAAATGCATCTTTGAGAGTTTTCCTGAAAAAAACAACATTTGGCAATATTTGCAAAAACAAAATATAATTTTTTACTCAATTTGACAGTAATGTACTTAGAATCCTGAGATAAAGCGAAAATAACAATAAAAATGTATTCCAACATAATTCCTAATCCAAACGTGCAAAATGTCTAAATATACTGTAACACTCAATATAACAGTTATTTAAACATAAACCCCACACAACACATGAAAAATGGCTAATAATGCCTGAAATAATGCATCTTTTGGAGTTTTACTGGAAGCATATGCTTTTTTAAATCTTACAAATGCAAAAAGTAGTTTTTTACTCAATATGACTATAATGTTCTTCAAATCCTGAGATAATAAGAAAAAAGCAATACAAATGTATTCCAATATAACTCCTAATCCAAACGTGCAAAATGTCTAAAAATGCAGTGATATTGAATGAATGTTAGTTTTACTAGATACAGTTGTTTTTCTATGGTTTGCAAATACAAAATTTAGGTTTTACTCAATATGACTGTAATGTTCTTTGAATTCTGGGATAATGTAAAAAAAGCAATAAAAATGTATTCCAACATAACTCCTGATCCAAACGTGCAAAATGTCTAAAAATGCCTGTGATATTGAATACATGTGAGTTTTTCTAGATACAGTTGTTTTTCTATGGTTTGCAAATACGAAAATGAGGTTTTAGTCAATATGACTGTATACTGTAACACTCAATATGACAGTTATTTAAACATAACTCCTACACCACACTTGAAAAATGGCTAATAATGCCTGAAATAATGTCTCTTTGGGAGTGTTACTCCAAACAATATTTTTTTAAATCTTCCAAATGCAAAAAGTAGTTTTTTATTCAATATGACTATAATGTTCTTAGAATCCTGAGATAATGCGAAAAAGTTAATAAAAATGTATTCAAACATAACTTCTAAACAACACATGAAAAATGGCTAATAATAACTAGAGATGTGTATTTTTGTTGGTTGTACTAGAAAAATGATCTTTTGTAAGGTTAGCAAAGACATAAGTTGGTTTTTGTATTCAATATAACAGTGTAACTGTCATACTAAATAATAAAGGTTTATAATCATAACTCCAAAACCAAACTTGAAATTTGTGTAAAAAAGCCTGTAATATTGAATTTATGTGAGTTTTACCAGAATCAGGTATTTTGGAAAGAATCAAAAATACAAAAACTAGGTTTTACTCAATATGACTGTATATTGTAACACTCAATATGACAGTTATTTAAAAATAACTCCTACACCACACATGAAAAATGGCTAATAATGCCTGAAATAAGGCATCTTTGGGAGTTTTACTCGAAGCATATGCTTTTTTAAATCTTGCAAATGCAAAAAGTAGTTTTTTATTCAATATGACTACATTAGTCTTAGAATCCTGAGATAATGGGAAAAAAGCAATAAAAATGTATTCCAACATAACTTCTAAACAACACATGCAAAATGGTTAATAATGCCTAGAGATGTGTATTTTTGTTAGTTGTACTAGAAAAAATATCTTTTGTAAGGTTTACAAAGACACAAGTTAGTTTTTTTTCAATATAACAGTGTAACTGTCGTACTAAATATGAAAGGTTTATAATCATTACTCCAAAACTAAACGTGAAATTTGTCTAAAAAAGCCTGTAATATTGAATTTATGTGAGTTTTACCAGAATCGGGTATTTTGGAAAGAATCACAAATACAAACATTGGGTTTTACTGGCCTCATATTGGTCACACTCAAAATGACAGTTTTTGAAACAAAACTCTAAAAATATGCATGCAAAATGTCTAATAATGCCTGAAGAAATGCATCTTTGAGAGTTTTCCTGAAAAAAACAACATTTGGCAATATTTGCAAAAACAAAATATAATTTTTTACTCAATTTGACAGTAATGTACTTAGAATCCTGAGATAAAGCGAAAATAACAATAAAAATGTATTCCAACATAATTCCTAATCCAAACGTGCAAAATGTCTAAATATACTGTAACACTCAATATAACAGTTATTTAAACATAAACCCCACACAACACATGAAAAATGGCTAATAATGCCTGAAATAATGCATCTTTTGGAGTTTTACTGGAAGCATATGCTTTTTTAAATCTTACAAATGCAAAAAGTAGTTTTTTACTCAATATGACTATAATGTTCTTCAAATCCTGAGATAATAAGAAAAAAGCAATACAAATGTATTCCAATATAACTCCTAATCCAAACGTGCAAAATGTCTAAAAATGCAGTGATATTGAATGAATGTTAGTTTTACTAGATACAGTTGTTTTTCTATGGTTTGCAAATACAAAATTTAGGTTTTACTCAATATGACTGTAATGTTCTTTGAATTCTGGGATAATGCGAAAAAAGCAATAAAAATGTATTCCAACATAACTCCTGATCCAAACGTGCAAAATGTCTAAAAATGCCTGTGATATTGAATACATGTGAGTTTTTCTAGATACAGTTGTTTTTCTATGGTTTGCAAATACGAAAATGAGGTTTTAGTCAATATGACTGTATACTGTAACACTCAATATGACAGTTATTTAAACATAACTCCTACACCACACTTGAAAAATGGCTAATAATGCCTGAAATAATGCATCTTTGGGAGTTTTACTCGAAACATATGCTTTTTTTAAATCTTCCAAATGCAAAAAGTAGTTTTTTATTCAATATGACTATAATGTTCTTAGAATCCTGAGATAATGCGAAAAAGTTAATAAAAATGTATTCAAACATAACTTCTAAACAACACATGAAAAATGGCTAATAATGCCTAGAGATGTGTATTTTTGTTGGTTGTACTAGAAAAATGATCTTTTGTAAGGTTAGCAAAGACATAAGTTGGTTTTTGTATTCAATATAACAGTGTAACTGTCATACTAAATAATAAAGGTTTATAATCATAACTCCAAAACCAAACTTGAAATTTGTGTAAAAAAGCCTGTAATATTGAATTTATGTGAGTTTTACCAGAATCAGGTATTTTGGAAAGAATCAAAAATACAAAAACTAGGTTTTACTCAATATGACTGTATATTGTAACACTCAATATGACAGTTATTTAAAAATAACTCCTACACCACACATGAAAAATGGCTAATAATGCCTGAAATAAGGCATCTTTGGGAGTTTTACTCGAAGCATATGCTTTTTTAAATCTTGCAAATGCAAAAAGTAGTTTTTTATTCAATATGACTACATTAGTCTTAGAATCCTGAGATAATGGGAAAAAAGCAATAAAAATGTATTCCAACATAACTTCTAAACAACACATGCAAAATGGTTAATAATGCCTAGAGATGTGTATTTTTGTTAGTTGTACTAGAAAAAATATCTTTTGTAAGGTTTACAAAGACACAAGTTAGTTTTTTTTCAATATAACAGTGTAACTGTCATACTAAATATGAAAGGTTTATAATCATAACTCCAAAACTAAACGTGAAATTTGTCTAAAAAAGCCTGTAATATTGAATTTATGTGAGTTTTACCAGAATCGGGTATTTTGGAAAGAATCACAAATACAAACATTGGGTTTTACTGGCCTCATATTGGTCACACTCAAAATGACAGTTTTTGAAACAAAACTCTAAAAATATGCATGCAAAATGTCTAATAATGCCTGAAGAAATGCATCTTTGAGAGTTTTCCTGAAAAAAACAACATTTGGCAATATTTGCAAAAACAAAATATAATTTTTTACTCAATTTGACAGTAATGTACTTAGAATCCTGAGATAAAGCGAAAATAACAATAAAAATGTATTCCAACATAATTCCTAATCCAAACGTGCAAAATGTCTAAATATACTGTAACACTCAATATAACAGTTATTTAAACATAAACCCCACACAACACATGAAAAATGGCTAATAATGCCTGAAATAATGCATCTTTTGGAGTTTTACTGGAAGCATATGCTTTTTTAAATCTTACAAATGCAAAAAGTAGTTTTTTACTCAATATGACTATAATGTTCTTCAAATCCTGAGATAATAAGAAAAAAGCAATACAAATGTATTCCAATATAACTCCTAATCCAAACGTGCAAAATGTCTAAAAATGCAGTGATATTGAATGAATGTTAGTTTTACTAGATACAGTTGTTTTTCTATGGTTTGCAAATACAAAATTTAGGTTTTACTCAATATGACTGTAATGTTCTTTGAATTCTGGGATAATGCGAAAAAAGCAATAAAAATGTATTCCAACATAACTCCTGATCCAAACGTGCAAAATGTCTAAAAATGCCTGTGATATTGAATACATGTGAGTTTTTCTAGATACAGTTGTTTTTCTATGGTTTGCAAATACGAAAATGAGGTTTTAGTCAATATGACTGTATACTGTAACACTCAATATGACAGTTATTTAAACATAACTCCTACACCACACTTGAAAAATGGCTAATAATGCCTGAAATAATGCATCTTTGGGAGTTTTACTCGAAACATATGCTTTTTTTAAATCTTCCAAATGCAAAAAGTAGTTTTTTATTCAATATGACTATAATGTTCTTAGAATCCTGAGATAATGCGAAAAAGTTAATAAAAATGTATTCAAACATAACTTCTAAACAACACATGAAAAATGGCTAATAATGCCTAGAGATGTGTATTTTTGTTGGTTGTACTAGAAAAATGATCTTTTGTAAGGTTAGCAAAGACATAAGTTGGTTTTTGTATTCAATATAACAGTGTAACTGTCATACTAAATATGAAAGGTTTATAATCATAACTCCAAAACCAAACTTGAAATTTGTGTAAAAAAGCCTGTAATATTGAATTTATGTGAGTTTTACCAGAATCAGGTATTTTGGAAAGAATCAAAAATACAAAAACTAGGTTTTACTCAATATGACTGTATATTGTAACACTCAATATGACAGTTATTTAAACATAACTCCTACACCACACATGAAAAATGGCTAATAATGCCTGAAATAAGGCATCTTTGGGAGTTTTACTCGAAGCATATGCTTTTTTAAATCTTGCAAATGCAAAAAGTAGTTTTTTATTCAATATGACTACATTAGTCTTAGGATCCTGAGATAATGCGAAAAAAGCAATAAAAATGTATTCCAACATAACTTCTAAACAACACATGCAAAATGGTTAATAATGCCTAGAGATGTGTATTTTTGTTAGTTGTACTAGAAAAAATATCTTTTGTAAGGTTTACAAAGACACAAGTTAGTTTTTTTTCAATATAACAGTGTAACTGTCATACTAAATATGAAAGGTTTATAATCATAACTCCAAAACTAAACGTGAAATTTGTCTAAAAAAGCCTGTAATATTGAATATATGTGAGTTATACCAGAATCGGGTATTTTGGAACGAATCACAAATACAAACATTGGGTTTTACTGGCCTCATATTGGTCACACTCAAAATGACAGTTTTTGAAACAAAACTCTAAAAATATGCATGCAAAATGTCTAATAATGCCTGAAGAAATGCATCTTTGAGAGTTTTCCTGAAAAAAACAACATTTGGCAATATTTGCAAAAACAAAATATAATTTTTTACTCAATTTGACAGTAATGTACTTAGAATCCTGAGATAAAGCGAAAATAACAATAAAAATGTATTCCAACATAATTCCTAATCCAAACGTGCAAAATGTCTAAATATACTGTAACACTCAATATAACAGTTATTTAAACATAAACCCCACACAACACATGAAAAATGGCTAATAATGCCTGAAATAATGCATCTTTTGGAGTTTTACTGGAAGCATATGCTTTTTTAAATCTTACAAATGCAAAAAGTAGTTTTTTACTCAATATGACTATAATGTTCTTCAAATCCTGAGATAATAAGAAAAAAGCAATAAAAATGTATTCCAATATAACTCCTAATCCAAACGTGCAAAATGTCTAAAAATGCAGTGATATTGAATGAATGTTAGTTTTACTAGATACAGTTGTTTTTCTATGGTTTGCAAATACAAAATTCAGGTTTTACTCAATATGACTGTAATGTTCTTTGAATTCTGGGATAATGCGAAAAAAGCAATAAAAATGTATTCCAACATAACTCCTGATCCAAACGTGCAAAATGTCTAAAAATGCCTGTGATATTGAATACATGTGAGTTTTTCTAGATAGAGTTGTTTTTCTATGGTTTGCAAATACGAAAATGAGGTTTTAGTCAATATGACTGTATACTGTAACACTCAATATGACAGTTATTTAAACATAACTCCTACACCACACTTGAAAAATGGCTAATAATGCCTGAAATAATGCATCTTTGGGAGTTTTACTCGAAACATATGCTTTTTTTAAATCTTCCAAATGCAAAAAGTAGTTTTTTATTCAATATGACTATAATGTTCTTAGAATCCTGAGATAATGCGAAAAAGTTAATAAAAATGTATTCAAACATAACTTCTAAACAACACATGAAAAATGGCTAATAATGCCTAGAGATGTGTATTTTTGTTGGTTGTACTAGAAAAATTATCTTTTGTAAGGTTAGCAAAGACATAAGTTGGTTTTTGTATTCAATATAACAGTGTAACTGTCATACTAAATATGAAAGGTTTATAATCATAACTCCAAAACCAAACTTGAAATTTGTGTAAAAAAGCCTGTAATATTGAATTTATGTGAGTTTTACCAGAATCAGGTATTTTGGAAAGAATCAAAAATACAAAAACTAGGTTTTACTCAATATGATTGTATATTGTAACACTCAACATGACAGTTATTTAAACATAACTCCTACACCACACATGAAAAATGGCTAATAATGCCTGAAATAAGGCATCTTTGGGAGTTTTACTCTAAGCATATGCTTTTTTAAATCTTGCAAATGCAAAAAGTAGTTTTTTATTCAATATGACTACATTAGTCTTAGAATCCTGAGATCATGGGAAAAAAGCAATAAAAATGTATTCCAACATAACTTCTAAACAACACATGCAAAATGGTTAATAATGCCTAGAGATGTGTATTTTTGTTAGTTGTACTAGAAAAAATATATTTTGTAAGGTTTACAAAGACACAAGTTAGTTTTTTTTCAATATAACAGTGTAACTGTCATACTAAATATGAAAGGTTTATAATCATAACTCCAAAACTAAACGTGAAATTTGTCTAAAAAAGCCTGTAATATTGAATTTATGTGAGTTTTACCAGAATCGGGTATTTTGGAAAGAATCACAAATACAAACATTGGGTTTTACTGGCCTCATATTGGTCACACTCAAAATGACAGTTTTTGAAACAAAACTCTAAAAATATGCATGCAAAATGTCTAATAATGCCTGAAGAAATGCATCTTTGAGAGTTTTCCTGAAAAAAACAACATTTGGCAATATTTGCAAAAACAAAATATAATTTTTTACTCAATTTGACAGTAATGTACTTAGAATCCTGAGATAAAGCGAAAATAACAATAAAAATGTATTCCAACATAATTCCTAATCCAAACGTGCAAAATGTCTAAATATACTGTAACACTCAATATAACAGTTATTTAAACATAAACCCCACACAACACATGAAAAATGGCTAATAATGCCTGAAATAATGCATCTTTTGGAGTTTTACTGGAAGCATATGCTTTTTTAAATCTTACAAATGCAAAAAGTAGTTTTTTACTCAATATGACTATAATGTTCTTCAAATCCTGAGATAATAAGAAAAAAGCAATACAAATGTATTCCAATATAACTCCTAATCCAAACGTGCAAAATGTCTAAAAATGCAGTGATATTGAATGAATGTTAGTTTTACTAGATACAGTTGTTTTTCTATGGTTTGCAAATACAAAATTTAGGTTTTACTCAATATGACTGTAATGTTCTTTGAATTCTGGGATAATGTAAAAAAAGCAATAAAAATGTATTCCAACATAACTCCTGATCCAAACGTGCAAAATGTCTAAAAATGCCTGTGATATTGAATACATGTGAGTTTTTCTAGATACAGTTGTTTTTCTATGGTTTGCAAATACGAAAATGAGGTTTTAGTCAATATGACTGTATACTGTGACACTCAATATGACAGTTATTTAAACATAACTCCTACACCACACTTGAAAAATGGCTAATAATGCCTGAAATAATACATCTTTGGGAGTTTTACTCGAAACATATGCTTTTTTTAAATCTTCCAAATGCAAAAAGTAGTTTTTTATTCAATATGACTATAATGTTCTTAGAATCCTGAGATAATGCGAAAAAGTTAATAAAAATGTATTCAAACATAACTTCTAAACAACACATGAAAAATGGCTAATAATGCCTAGAGATGTGTATTTTTGTTGGTTGTACTAGAAAAATGATCTTTTGTAAGGTTAGCAAAGACATAAGTTGGTTTTTGTATTCAATATAACAGTGTAACTGTCATACTAAATAATAAAGGTTTATAATCATAACTCCAAAACCAAACTTGAAATTTGTGTAAAAAAGCCTGTAATATTGAATTTATGTGAGTTTTACCAGAATCAGGTATTTTGGAAAGAATCAAAAATACAAAAACTAGGTTTTACTCAATATGACTGTATATTGTAACACTCAATATGACAGTTATTTAAAAATAACTCCTACACCACACATGAAAAATGGCTAATAATGCCTGAAATAAGGCATCTTTGGGAGTTTTACTCGAAGCATATGCTTTTTTAAATCTTGCAAATGCAAAAAGTAGTTTTTTATTCAATATGACTACATTAGTCTTAGAATCCTGAGATAATGGGAAAAAAGCAATAAAAATGTATTCCAACATAACTTCTAAACAACACATGCAAAATGGTTAATAATGCCTAGAGATGTGTATTTTTGTTAGTTGTACTAGAAAAAATATCTTTTGTAAGGTTTACAAAGACACAAGTTAGTTTTTTTTCAATATAACAGTGTAACTGTCATACTAAATATGAAAGGTTTATAATCATTACTCCAAAACTAAACGTGAAATTTGTCTAAAAAAGCCTGTAATATTGAATTTATGTGAGTTTTACCAGAATCCGGTATTTTGGAAAGAATCACAAATACAAACATTGGGTTTTACTGGCCTCATATTGGTCACACTCAAAATGACAGTTTTTGAAACAAAACTCTAAAAATATGCATGCAAAATGTCTAATAATGCCTGAAGAAATGCATCTTTGAGAGTTTTCCTGAAAAAAACAACATTTGGCAATATTTGCAAAAACAAAATATAATTTTTTACTCAATTTGACAGTAATGTACTTAGAATCCTGAGATAAAGCGAAAATAACAATAAAAATGTATTCCAACATAATTCCTAATCCAAACGTGCAAAATGTCTAAATATACTGTAACACTCAATATAACAGTTATTTAAACATAAACCCCACACAACACATGAAAAATGGCTAATAATGCCTGAAATAATGCATCTTTTGGAGTTTTACTGGAAGCATATGCTTTTTTAAATCTTACAAATGCAAAAAGTAGTTTTTTACTCAATATGACTATAATGTTCTTCAAATCCTGAGATAATAAGAAAAAAGCAATAAAAATGTATTCCAATATAACTCCTAATCCAAACGTGCAAAATGTCTAAAAATGCAGTGATATTGAATGAATGTTAGTTTTACTAGATACAGTTGTTTTTCTATGGTTTGCAAATACAAAATTTAGGTTTTACTCAATATGACTGTAATGTTCTTTGAATTCTGGGATAATGCGAAAAAAGCAATAAAAATGTATTCCAACATAACTCCTGATCCAAACGTGCAAAATGTCTAAAAATGCCTGTGATATTGAATACATGTGAGTTTTTCTAGATACAGTTGTTTTTCTATGGTTTGCAAATACGAAAATGAGGTTTTAGTCAATATGACTGTATACTGTAACACTCAATATGACAGTTATTTAAACATAACTCCTACACCACACTTGAAAAATGGCTAATAATGCCTGAAATAATGCATCTTTGGGAGTTTTACTCGAAACATATGCTTTTTTTAAATCTTCCAAATGCAAAAAGTAGTTTTTTATTCAATATGACTATAATGTTCTTAGAATCCTGAGATAATGCGAAAAAGTTAATAAAAATGTATTCAAACATAACTTCTAAACAACACATGAAAAATGGCTAATAATGCTAGAGATGTGTATTTTTGTTGGTTGTACTAGAAAAATGATCTTTTGTAAGGTTAGCAAAGACATAAGTTGGTTTTTGTATTCAATATAACAGTGTAACTGTCATAATAAATATGAAAGGTTTATAATCATAACTCCAAAACCAAACTTGAAATTTGTGTAAAAAAGCCTGTAATATTGAATTTATTGTGAGTTTTACCAGAATCAGGTATTTTGGAAAGAATCAAAAATACAAAAACTAGGTTTTACTCAATATGACTGTATATTGTAACACTCAATATGACAGTTATTTAAACATAACTCCTACACCACACATGAAAAATGGCTAATAATGCCTGAAATAAGGCATCTTGGGAGTTTTACTCGAAGCATATGCTTTTTTAATCTTGCAAATGCAAAAAGTAGTTTTTATTCAATATGACTACATTAGTCTTAGGATCCTGAGATAATGCGAAAAAAGCAATAAAAATGTATTCCAACATAACTTCTAAACAACACATGCGAAATGGTTAATAATGCCTAGAGATGTGTATTTTTGTTAGTTGTACTAGAAAAAATATCTTTTGTAAGGTTTACAAAGACACAAGTTAGTTTTTTTTCAATATAACAGTGTAACTGTCATACTAAATATGAAAGGTTTATAATCATAACTCCAAAACTATACGTGAAATTTGTCTAAAAAAGCCTGTAATATTGAATTTATGTGAGTTATACCAGAATCGGGTATTTTGGAAAGAATCACAAATACAAACATTGGGTTTTACTGGCCTCATATTGGTCACACTCAAAATGACAGTTTTTGAAACAAAACTCTAAAAATATGCATGCAAAATGTCTAATAATGCCTGAAGAAATGCATCTTTGAGAGTTTTCCTGAAAAAAACAACATTTGGCAATATTTGCAAAAACAAAATATAATTTTTTACTCAATTTGACAGTAATGTACTTAGAATCCTGAGATAAAGCGAAAATAACAATAAAAATGTATTCCAACATAATTCCTAATCCAAACGTGCAAAATGTCTAAATATACTGTAACACTCAATATAACAGTTATTTAAACATAAACCCCACACAACACATGAAAAATGGCTAATAATGCCTGAAATAATGCATCTTTTGGAGTTTTACTGGAAGCATATGCTTTTTTAAATCTTACAAATGCAAAAAGTAGTTTTTTACTCAATATGACTATAATGTTCTTCAAATCCTGAGATAATAAGAAAAAAGCAATACAAATGTATTCCAATATAACTCCTAATCCAAACGTGCAAAATGTCTAAAAATGCAGTGATATTGAATGAATGTTAGTTTTACTAGATACAGTTGTTTTTCTATGGTTTGCAAATACAAAATTTAGGTTTTACTCAATATGACTGTAATGTTCTTTGAATTCTGGGATAATGCGAAAAAAGCAAAAAAAAATTATTCCAACATAACTCCTGATCCAAACGTGCAAAATGTCTAAAAATGCCTGTGATATTGAATACATGTGAGTTTTTCTAGATACAGTTGTTTTTCTATGGTTTGCAAATACGAAAATGAGGTTTTAGTCAATATGACTGTATACTGTAACACTCAATATGACAGTTATTTAAACATAACTCCTACACCACACTTGAAAAATGGCTAATAATGCCTGAAATAATGCATCTTTGGGAGTTTTACTCGAAACATATGCTTTTTTTAAATCTTCCAAATGCAAAAAGTAGTTTTTTATTCAATATGACTATAATGTTCTTAGAATCCTGAGATAATGCGAAAAAGTTAATAAAAATGTATTCAAACATAACTTCTAAACAACACATGAAAAATGGCTAATAATGCCAAGAGATGTGTATTTTTGTTGGTTGTACTAGAAAAATTATCTTTTGTAAGGTTAGCAAAGACATAAGTTGGTTTTTGTATTCAATATAACAGTGTAACTGTCATACTAAATATGAAAGGTTTATAATCATAACTCCAAAACCAAACTTGAAATTTGTGTAAAAAAGCCTGTAATATTGAATTTATGTGAGTTTTACCAGAATCAGGTATTTTGGAAAGAATCAAAAATACAAAAACTAGGTTTTACTCAATATGACTGTATATTGTAACACTCAATATGACAGTTATTTAAACATAACTCCTACACCACACATGAAAAATGGCTAATAATGCCTGAAATAAGGCATCTTTGGGAGTTTTACTCGAAGCATATGCTTTTTTAAATCTTGCAAATGCAAAAAGTAGTTTTTTATTCAATATGACTACATTAGTCTTAGGATCCTGAGATAATGCGAAAAAAGCAATACAAATGTATTCCAATATAACTCCTAATCCAAACGTGCAAAATGTCTAAAAATGCAGTGATATTGAATAAATGTTCGTTTTACTAGATACATTTGTTTTTCTATGGTTTGCAAATACAAAATTTAGGTATTACTCAATATGACTGTAATGTTCTTTGAATTCTGGGATAATGCGAAAAAAGCAATAAAAATGTATTCCAACATAACTCCTAATCCAAACGTGCAAAATGTCTAAAAATGCCTGTGATATTGAATAATTGTTAGTTTTACTAGATACAGTTGTTTTTCTATGGTTTGCAAATACAAAATTTAGGTTTTACTCAATATGACTGTATACTGTAACAATCAATATGACAGTTATTTAAACATAAGTCCTACACCACACATGGAAAATGGCTAATAATGCCTGAAATAATGCATCTTTGGGGGTTTCACTCGAAGCATATGTTTTTTTAAATCTTGCAAATGCAAAAAGTAGTTTTTTTCACAATATGACTATAATGTTCTTAGAATCCTGAGATAATGCGAAAAAAGCAATAAAAATGTATTCCAACATAACTCCTAATCCAAACGTGCAAAATGTCTAAAAATGCCTGTGATATTGAATAATTGTTAGTTTGACTAGATACAGTTGTTTTTCTATGGTTTGCAAATACAACATTTAGGTTTTACTCAATATGACTGCATACTGTAACACTCAAAATGACAGTTATTTAAACATAAGTCCTACACCACACATGGAAAATGGCTAATAATGCCTGAAATAATGCATCTTTGGGGGTTTCACTCGAAGCATGTGCTTTTTTAAATCTTGCAAATGCAAAAAGTAGTTTTTTTCACAATATGACTATAATGTTCTTAGAATCCTGAGATAATGCGAAAAAAGCAAAAAAAAATGTATTCCAACATAACCCCTAATCCAAACGTGCAAAATGTCTAAAAATGCCTGTGATAAGGAATACATGTTAGTTTTACTAGATAACGTTGTCTTTCTATGGTTTTCAAATACAAAATGTAGGTTTTACTCAATATGACTGTATACTGTAACACTCAATATGACAGTTATTTAAACATAACTCCTACACCACACATGAAAAATGGCTAATAATGCCTGATATAATGCATCTTTGGGAGTTTTACTCGAAACATATGCTTTTTTAAATCTTGCAAATGCAAAAAGTAGTTTTTATTCAATATGACTATAATAGTCTTAGAATCCTGAGATAATGCGAAAAAAGCAATAAAAATGTATTCAAACATAACTTTTAAACAACACATGCAAAATGGCTAATAATGCCTAGAGATATGTATTTTTGTTAGTTTACTAGAAAAATGATCTTTTGTAAGGTTTGCAAAGACACAAGTTAGTTTTTTTTATTCAATATAACAGTGTAACTGTCATATTAAATATGAAAGGTTTATAATCATAACTCCAAAACTAAACGTGAAATGTGTCTAAAAAAGCCTGTAATATTGAATTTATGTTAGTTTTACCAGAATCGGGTATTTTTGAATGAATCACAAATACAAAAACTAGGTTTTACTCAATATGACTGTATACTGTAACACCCAATATGACAGTTATTTAAACATAACTCCTACACCACACATGAAAAATGGCTAATAATGCCTGAAATAATGCATCTTTTGGAGTTTTACTCGAAACATATGCTTTTTAAAATCTTGCAAATGCAAAAAGTAGTTTTTTACTCAATATGACTATAATGTCCTTAGAATCCTGAGATAATGCGAAAAAAGCAATAAAAATGTATTTCAACATAATTCCTAATCCAAACGTGCAAAATGTCTAAAAATGCCTGTGATATTGAATAAATGTTAGTTTTACTAGATACAGTGGTTTTTCTATGGTTTGCAAATACAAAATTTAGGTTTTACTCAATATGACTGTATACTGTAACACTCAATATGACAGTTATTTAAACATAACTCCTACACCACGCATGAAAAATGGCTAATAATGCCTGAAATAATGCATCTTTTGGAGTTTTACTCGAAGCATATGCTTTTTTAAATCTTGCAAATGCAAAAAGTTCTTTTTTATTCAATATGACTATAATAGTCTTAGAATCCTGAGATAATGCGAAAAAAGCAATAAAAATGTATTCCAACATAATTCCTAATCCAATGGTGCAAAATGTCTAGAAATGCCTGTGATATTGAATAATTATTAGTTTTATTAGATACAGTTGTTTTTCTATGGTTTGCAAATACAAAATTTAGGTTTTACTCGATATGACTGTATACTGTAACACTCAATATGACAGTTATTTAAACATTACTCCTAAATGAAAATGGCTAATAATGCCTGAAATAATGCATCTTTGGGAGTTTTACTCGAAACATATGCTTTTTTAAATCTTGCAAATGCAAAAAGTAGTTTTTTACTCAATATGACTATAATGTTCTTAGAATCCTGAGATAATGCGAAAAAAGCAATACAAATGTATACCAACATAACTCCTAATCCAAACGTGCAAAATGTCTCAAAAAAGGCCTGTGATATTGAATAATTGTTAGTTTTACTAGATACAGTTGTTTTTCTATGGTTTGCAAATACAACATTTAGGTTTTGCTCAATATGAGTGTATACTGTAACAATCAATATGACAGTTATTTAAACATAAGTCCTACACCACACATGGAAAATGGCTAATAATGCCTGAAATAATAAATCTTTGGGGGTTTCACTCGAAGCATATGCTTTTTTAAATCTTGCAAATGCAAAAAGTTGTTTTTTTCACAATATGACTATAATGTTCTTAGAATCCTGAAATAATCTGAAAAAAGCAATAAAAATGTATTCCAACATAACTCCTAATCCAAACGTGCAAAATGTCTAAAAATGCCTGTGATATTGAATAATTGTTAGTTTGACTAGATACAGTTGTTTTTCTATGGTTTGCAAATACAAAATTTAGGTTTTACTCAATATGACTGTATACTGTACCACTCAAAATGACAGTTATTTAAACATAAGTCCTACACCACACATGGAAAATGGCTAATAATGCCTGAAATAATGCATCTTTGGGGGTTTCACTCGAAGCATATGCATTTTTAAATCTTGCAAATGCAAAAAGTAGTTTTTATTCAATATGACTATAATAGTCTTAGAATCCTGAGATAATGCGAAAAAAGCAATAAAAATGTATTCAAACATAACTTTTAAACAACACTTGCAAAATGGCTAATAATGCCTAGAGATATGTATTTTTGTTAGTTGTACTAGAAAAATGATCTTTTGTAAGGTTTGCAAAGACACAAGTTAGTTTTTTTATTCAATATAACAGTGTAACTGTCATATTAAATATGAAAGGTTTATAATCATAACTCTAAAACCAAACATGACATTTGTCTAAAAAAAGCCTGTAATATTGAATTTATGTGAGTTTTACCAGAATCGGGTATTTTGGAAAGAATCACAAATACAAACATTGGGTTTTACTGGCCTCATATTGGTCACACTCAAAATGACAGTTTTTGAAACAAAACTCTAAAAATATGCATGCAAAATGTCTAATAATGCCTGAAGAAATGCATCTTTGTATTCAATATCACAGGCATTTTTAGACATTTTGCACGTTTGGATTTGGAATTATGATGGAATACATTTTCATTTCTTTTTTCGCTTTATCTTCGGTTTTCTAAGTACATTACTGTCAAATTGAGTAAAAAATTAAATTTTGTTTTTGCAAACCTTACCGAATGTTTTTTTTTTCAGGAAAACTCTCAAAGATGCATTTTTTCAGGCATTATTAGTAATTTTGCATGCTTATTTTTGGAGTTTTGTTTCAAAAATAGTCATTTTGAGTGTGACCAATATGAGGCCAGTAAAACTTAATGTTTGTATTTGTGATTCTTTCCAAAATACCCGATTCTGGCAAAACTCACATAAATTCAATATTACAGGCTTTTTTAGACAAATTTCACGTTTAGTTTTGGAGTTATGATTATAAACCTGTCATATTTAAAATGACAGTTACACTGTTATATTGAATAAAAAAACTAACTTGTGTCTTTGCAAACCTTACAAAAGATCATTTTTTCTAGTACAACTAACAAAAATACATATTTCTAGGCATTATTAGCCATTTTGCATGTGTTGTTTAAAAGTTATGTTTGAATACATTTGTATTGCTTTTTTCGCATTATCTCAGGTTTCTAAGACTATTATAGTTATATTGAATACAAACTACTTTTTGCATTTGCAAGATTTTAAAAAGCATATGTTTCGAGTAAAACTCCCAAAGATGCATTATTTCAGGCATTATTAGCCATTTTCATGTGTGGTTTAGGAGTTATGTTTAAATAACTGTAATATTGAGTGTTACAGTATACAGTCATATTGAGTAAAACCTAAATTTTGTATTTGCAAACCATAGAAAAACAACGGTATCTAGTAAAACTAACATTTATTCAATATCACTGCATTTTTAGACATTTTGCACGTTTGGATTTGGAGTTATATTGGAATACATTTTTATTGCTTTTTTCTATTATCTTAGGATTCGAAGAACATTATAGTCATAATGAGTAAAAAACAACTTTTTGCATTTGCAAGATTTAAAAAAGCATATGTCTGGAGTAAAACTCCCAAAGTTGCATTATTTCAGGCATTATTAGCCATTTTTCATGTGTGGTGTAGGAGTTATGTTTAAATAACTGTCATATTGAGTTTTACAGTATACAGTCATATTGAGTAAAACCTAATTTTTGTATTTGTGATACTTTCCAAAATACCCGATTCGGTAAAAACTCACATAAATTCAATATTACAGGCTTTTTTAGACAAATTTCAAGTTTGGTTTTGGAGTAATGATTTTAAACATTTTATATTTAGTATGACAGTTACACTGTTATATTGAATAAAAAAACTAACTTGTGTCTTTGCTAACCTTACAAAATATCATTTTTCTAGTACAACTAACAAAAATACACATCTCTAGGCATTATTAGCTATTTTGCATGTGTTGTTTAGAAGTTATGTTGGAATACATTTTTATTGCTTTTTTCGCATTATCTCAGGATTCTAAGATTATTATAGTCATATTGAGTAAAAAAACTACTTTTTGCATTTGCAAGATTTAAAAAAGCATATGCTTTGAATAAAACTCCCAAAGATGCATTATTTCAGGCATTATTAGCCATTTTTAATGTGTGGTGTCGGAGTTATGTTTAAATAACTGTCATATTGAGTGTTACAGTATACAGTCATATTGAGTAAAACCTAGTTTTTGTATTTGTGATTCTTTCCAAAATACCCGATTCTGGTAAAACTCACATAAATTCAATATTACATGCTTTTTTAGACAAATTTCACGTTTAGTTTTGGAGTTTCTTATTTAGTATGACAGTTACACTGTTATATTAAATAAAAAAACAACTTGTGTCTTTGCAAACCTTACAAAAGATAATTTTTCTAGTACAACTAACAAAAATACATATCTCTAGGCATTATTAGCCATTTTGCATGTGTTGTTTAGAAGTTATGTTGGAATACATTTTTATTGCTTTTTTCGCATTATCTCAGGATTCCAAGCCTATTATAGTCATATTGAATAAAAAAAACTACTTTTTGCATTTGCAAGATTTAAAAAAGCATATGCATCCAGTAAAACTGCCATTATTTCAGGCATTATTAGCCATTTTTCATGTGTGGTGTAGGAGTTATGTTTAAATAACTGTCATATTGAGTGTTACAGTACACAGTCATTTTGAGTAAAACCTAAATTTTGTATTTGCAAACCATAGAAAAACAACTGTATCTAGTAAAACTCACATGTATTCAATATCATAGGCATTTTTAGACATTTTGCACGTTTGGTTTGGGAATTATGTTGGAATACATTTTTATTGTTTTTTTTCGCTATATCTCAGGAATCTAAGTACATTACTGTCAACTTGAGTAAAAAATTATATTTTTGTTTTTGCAAACCTTGCCAAATGTTTTTTTTTTCAGGAAAACTCTCAAAGATGCATTTCTTCAGGCATTATTAGACATTTTGCATTGTGGTGTAGGAGTTATGTTTAAATAACTGTAAAATATCTGTAAAAAATCTGTAAAATAATCATAGTTTTCTGTGGAACTACCAGCATTGTCACTCCATTAAAGTTGGTTGATCGTAACTAATTGGAAAAACTCTGTAGAAAAAAGGTATTTTTCTGCAGAGCTGTTTGCATCGTCACTTTATTTAAGGTGGTTGATCTTAACAATTTAGTAAAAATCTGAAATTTGTTTATACTTTTCCGCAAAACGTTTAATGAAAATTTCTGTAAATATGTTTTAGTTCATTATTTGGTATACAGCGTTTTACTTTAATTTTATGGTTTTCATTTGGTAGACGTAGCTGCCAGTAGATTACAGTTTTTTTTACAGAATTTTTTTTTACAGTGTACCTTTTGTGTTTGAGAACCTTAAAAAATATATTTTTTCTAGTAAAACTGAAAAAGATAAATGTCTCTACACTGTAAAAAAAATTATGTAAAAAAAACTGTCATCTACTGGCAGATACGGCTGCCAAACGAAAACTATACAATTTAAGTAAAACATTGTAAACCAAATAATAATCAAAAACATACTTACAGAAATTTTCATGAAACGTTTTGCGGAAAAATATCGTAATTTTACAGACTTTTACTAAATTATTAAATTCAACCACCTTTAATAAAGTAACGATGCAAATAGTTTTGCAGAAAAATACTTTTATTCCACAGGGTTTTTCCAAATTAATACGATCAACCAACTTTAATGATGTGACAATGCTGGCAGTACCACAGAAAAATGATATTATTTTACAGACTTTTTCTGAGTTGTTAAGATCAGGGGTTTCTAACTCAATTTAACTAGGGTCCACCGGATGCTGAAACTACATGAAAAGTGGATTCACCTTCTTTGAATGGCAATCTAGACTTAGCAACATGCTTGCCAAGCCTCCCAAAATATAAAGAGACTTCTTGTGTCTCTCGCAAAGTATTGTTTATTTATCAGTGTGACAATCATTTTAAGGTGATGCCGTGACAACATTGCCTTCAACTTCCTTGACAATCTTGCTTTGTGCTCACTAATTCAGCAAACTAACAGCTTGCCAAAAGTAGGTGCATGCATGCTGTACAAGGGTTCAATGGTCATTCAATGTTGACCACAAGACGTACTTGATCAACAGCCATAAAGATCACACTGACGGTGGCTGTACAAAAATTTTTAACATTGTTACAAATATGCGACACAATGCTAACCCACATCAAACAAGAATGACGAACACATTTCGGGAAAACATCTTTACCGTAATACAAAATAAGCACAAAAGAACAAATACCCAGAATTCCATGCAGCGCTACTCTTCCGGGCTACACCCTGCCACCACCCCACATCACGGCCCCCCTCCTTGCGTCAGTTGAGGCGGGCGGGGTTTGGTGGTTGCGGAGGTGTAGCCCGGAAGAGTAGCGCTGCATGGCATTCTGGGTATTTGTTCTTTTGTGTTTATTTTGTGTTACGGTGAAGATGTTCTCGCGAAATGTGTTTGTCATTCTTGTTTGATGAGGGTTCACAGTGTGGCGCATATTTTTAACAGTGTGAAATTGTTTGTACGGCCACCGTCAGTGTGACCTGTGTGGCTGTTGGCTGTTGATCAAGTATGTCTTGCACTCACCAGCTTGTGCCATATTACAGAGAAAAATGTTAAATTGTTAGTAAAAGCATAAATAAACCTTTATATACCAGGCTTCAAATATGTTTAGCCTGACGGTGCCTGTCCGCTGCCTCCGGAGGATTGTCATACTAAATGTGAAAGGTTTATAATAATAACTCCAAAACCAAACATGAAATTTGTCTTAAAAAGCCTTAATGTTGAATTTATGTGAGTTTTACCTGAATCAGGTATTTTGGAAAGAATCACAAATAAAAAATTTAAGTTTTACTGGCCTCATATTGGTCACACTCAAAATGACAGTTTTTAAAACATAACTCCAAAAATACACATGCAAAATGTCTAATAATAACTGTAGAAATGCATCTTTGAGAGTTTTCCTGAAAAAAAATAATTTGGTAAGGTTTGCAAAAACAAAATTTAATTTTTTACTCAATTTGACATTTGTATTACGAAAAAAGCAATAAAAATGTATTCCAACATAATTCCTAATCCAAACGTGCAAAATGTCTAAAAATGCCTGTGATATTAAATACATATGAGTTTTACTAGATACAGTTGTTTTTCTATGGTTTGCAAATACAAAAATTAGGTTTTACTCAATATAACTGTATACTGTAACACTCAATATGACAGTTATTTAAACATAACTCCGACACCACACATGAAAAATGGCTAATAATGCCTGAGATAATGCATCTTTTGGAGTTTTACTCAAAACATATGCTTTTTTAAATCTTGCAAATGCAAAACGTAGTTTTTTATTCAATATGACTATAATAGTCTTAGAATCCTGAGATAATAAGAAAAAAGCAATAAAAATGTATTCCAATATGACTCCTAATCCAAAAGTGCAAAATGTCTAAAAATGCCTGTGATATTGGAATAATGTTAGTTTTACTAGATACAGTTGTTTTTCTATGCTTTGCAAATACAAAATTTAGGTTTTACTCCATATGTAACACTGTAACACTTAATATGACAATTATTTAAACAAAACTCCTACACCAAACATGAAAAATGGCTAATAATGCCTGAAATAATGCATCTTTGGGAGTTTTACTCGAAAAATATGCTTTTTTAAATCTTACAAATGCAAAAAGTAGTTTTTTACTCAATATGACTATAATGTTCTTGGAATCCTGAGATAATGCAAAAAAAGCAATAAAAATTTATTCAAACATAACTTCTAAACAACACATGAAAAGTGGCTAATAATGCGTTGAGATGTGTAATTTTGTTAGTTGTACTAGAAAAATGATCTTTTGTAAGGTTAGCAAAGACAAAAGTTGTTTTTTTTATGCAATATAACAGTGTAACTGTCATATTAAATATGAAAGGTTTATAATCATAACTCCAAAACCAAACTTGAAATTTGTCTAAAAAGCCTATAAAATTGAATTTATGTGAGTTTTAACAGAATTGGGTATTTTGGAGAGGTTCACAAATACAACAATTTGGTTTTCCTGGCCTCATATTGGTCACACTCAAAATGACAGTTTTTGAAACATAACTCCAAAAGTAAAAATGCAACGTGTCTAAAAATGCCTGAAGAAATGTATCTTGAGAGTTTTTCTGAGAAAAAAAACATTTGGTAAGGTTGGCTTAAAAAAAAAGTATTTTTCTACTAATTTGACAGTAATGTACTTAGAATCCTGAGATAATGCAAAAAAAGCAATTAAAAGGTATTCCAACATAATTCCTGTTTCAAACGTTCAAAATGTCTAAAAATGCCTGTGATATTGAATAAATGTGAGTTCTACTAGATATAGGTTTTTTTTATGGTTTGCAAATACAAAAATAAGGTTTTACTCAATATGACTGTATAATATAACACTCAATATGACAGTTATTTAAACATAACTCCAACACCACACATGAAAAATGTCTAATAATGCCTGAAATAATGCATCTTTGAGAGTTTTACTCAAAGCATAAGCTTTTTTAAATTTTGCAAATGCAAAAAGTTGTTTTTTACTCAACATGACTATAATGTTCTTAGATTCCTGAGATGATGCGAAAAAAGCAATAAAAACATAACTCCTAATCCAAACGTGCAAAATGTCTAAAAATGCCTGTGATATTGAATTATTTTTAGTTTTACTAGATACAGTTGTTTTTCTATGGTTTGCAAATACAAAATGTAGGTCTTACTCAATTTGACTGTATACTGTAACACTCAATATGACAGTTATTTAAACATAACTCCAACACCACACATGAAAAACGGCTAATAATGCCTGAAATAATGCATCTTTGGGAGTTGTACTCGAAACATATGCTTTTTAAAATCTTGCAAATGCAAAAAGGAGTTTGTATTCAATATAACTATAATAGTCTTAGAAACCTGAGATAATGCGAAAAAAGCAATACAAATGTATTCAAACATAACTTTTAAACAACAAATGCAAAATGGCTAATAATGCCTAGAGATATGTATTTTTGTTAGTTGTACTAGAAAAATTATCTTTTGTAAGGTTTGCAAAGACACACAATAGTTTTTTTATTCAATATAACAGTGTAACTATCATACTAAATATGAAAGGTTTATAATCATAACTCCAAAACATAAACGTGAAATTTGTCTAAAAAAGCATGTAATATTGAATTTATGTGAGTTTTACCAAAATCGGGTATTTTGGAAAGAATCACAAATACAAAAACTAGGTTTTACTCAATATGACTGTATACTGTAACGCCCAATATAACAGTTATTTAAACATAACTCCTACACCACACATGAAAAATGGCTAATAATGCCTGAAATAATGGGAGTTTTACTCCAAATGCAAAAAGTAGTTTTTTATTCAATATGACTATAATAGTCCTAGAATCCTGAGATAATGCGAAAAAACCAATAAAAATGTATTCAACATAACTCCTAATCCAAACGTGCAAAATGTCTAAAAATGCCTGTTATATTGAATTAATGTTAGTTTTACTAGATACAGTTGTTTTTCTATGGTTTGCAAATACAAAATGTAGGTTTTACTCAAAAGGACTGTATACTGTAACACTCAATATGACAGTTATTTAAACATAACTCCGACACCACACATGAAAAATGGCTAATAATGCCTGAGATAATGCATCTTTTGGAGTTTTACTCAAAACATATGCTTTTTTAAATCTTGCAAATGCAAAAAGTAGTTTTTTATTCAATATGACTACAATAGTCTTAGAATCCTGAGATAATGCGAAAAAAGCAATAAAAATGTATTCAAACATAATTCCTAATCCAAACGTGCAAAATGTCTAAAAATGCCTATGATATTGAATACGTGTGAGTTTTACTAGATGCAGTTCTTTTTCCATGGTTTGCAAATACAAAAATGAAGTTTTAGTCAATATGACTGTATATTGTAACACTCAATATGACAGTTATTTAAACATAGTTCCTACACCACACATGAAAAATGGCTAATAATGCCTGAAATAATGCATCTTTGGGAGTTTTACTGGAAGCATTTGCTTTTTTAAATTTTGCAAATGCAAAAAGTAGTTTTTTAATCACTATGACTATAATGTTCTTAGAATCCTGAGGTAATGCGAAAAAAGCAATAAAAATGTATTCCAACATAATTCCTAATCGAATCGTGCAAAATGTCTAGAAATGCCTGTGATATTGAATACATGTTAGTTTTACTAGATACAGTTGTTTTTCTATGGTTTGCAAATAAAAAAATTAGGTTTTACTCAATATGACTGTATACTGTAGAACTCAATATGACAGTTATTTAAACATTACTCCTACACCACACATGCGAAATGGCTAATAATGCCTGAGTTAATGCATCTTTGCGATTTTTACTCGAAACATATGCTTTTTTAAATCTTGCAAATACAAAAAGTAGTTTTTATTCAATATGACTATAATAGTCTTAGAATCCTGAGATAATGCAAAAAAAGCAATACAAATGTATTCCAACATAACTTTTAAACAACACATGCAAAAGGGCTAGTAATGCCTAGAGATATGTATTTTTGTTAGTTGTACTAGAATAAATATCTTGTGTAAGGTTTGCAAAGACACAAGTTAGTTTTTTTATTCCATATAACAGTGTAACTGTCATACTAAATATGAAATGTTTATAATCATAACTCCAAAACTTAACGTGAAATGTGTCTAAAAAAGCCTGTAATATTGTATTTATGTTAGTTTTACCAGAAACGGGTATTTTGGAAAGAATCACAAATAAAAAAACTAGGTTTTACTCAATATGACTGTATACTGTAACACCCAATATGACAGTTATTTAATTTTAACTCCTACACCACACATGAAAAATGGCTAATAATGCCTGAAATAATGCATCTTTTGGAGTTTTACTCGAAGCATATGCTTTTTTAAATCTTGCAAATGCAAAAAGTAGTTTTTTATTCAATATGACTACAATAGTCTTAGAATCCTGAGATAATGCGAAAAAAGCAATAAAAATGTTTTCCAACATAACTCCTAATCCAAACGTGCAAAATGTCTAAAAATGCCTGTGATATTGAATACTTGTTAGTTTGACTAGATACAGTTGTTTTTGTATGGTTTGCAAATACAAAATTTGGGTTTTACTCAATATGATTGTATACTGTAACACTCAATATGACAGTTTTTTAAACATAACTCCTACACCACACATGAAAAATGGCTAATAATGCCTGAAATAATGCATCTTTTGGAGTTTTACTGGAAACATATGCTTTTTAAAATCTTGCAAATGCAAAAAGTAGTTTTTTACTCAATATGACTAAAATGTCCTTAGAATCCTGAGATAATGCGAAAAAAGCAATAAAAATGTATTCCAACATAATTCCTAATCCAAACGTGTAAAATGTCTAAAAATGCCTGTGATATTGAATAAATGTTAGTTTTATTAGATACAGTGGTTTTTCTATGGTTTGCAAATACAAAATTTAGGTTTTACTCAATATGACTGTATACTGTAACACTCAATATGACAGTTATTTGAACATAACTCCTACACCACACATGAAAAATGGCTAATAATGCCTGAAATAATGCATCTTTGGGAGTTTTACTCGAAACATGTGCTTTTTTAAATCTTGCAAATGCAAAAAGTAGTTTTTATTCAATATGACTATAATAGTCTTAGAATCCTGAGATAATGCGAAAAAAGCAATAAAAATGTATTCAAACATAATTTTTAAACAACACATGCAAATAGGCTAAAAATGCCTAGGGATATGTATTTTTGTTAGTTGTACTAGAAAAATGATCCTTTGTTAGGTTTGCAAATGCACAAGTTAGTTTTTTTATTCCATATAACAGTGTAACGGTCTTATTAAATATGAAAGGTTTATAATCATAACTCCAAAACCAAACTTGAAATTTGTCTAAAAAAGCCTGTAATATTGAATTTATGTGAGTTTTACCAGAATCAGGTATTTTGGAAAGACTCACAAATACAAAAACTAGATTTTACTCAATATGACTGTATACTGTAACACTCAATATGACAGTTATTTAAACATAACTCCTACACCACACATGAAAAATGGTTAATAATGCCTGAAATAATGCATCTTTAGGAGTTTTACTCTAAGCATATGCTTTTTTAAATCTTGCAAATGCAAAAAGTAGTTTTTTATTCATTATGAATATAATAGTCTTAGAATCCTGAGATAATGCGAAAAAAGCAATAAAAATGTAATCCAACATAACTCCTAATCCAAACGTGCAAAATGTCTAAAAATGCCTGTGATATTGAATTAATGTTAGTTTGACTAGATACAGTTGTTTTTCTATGGTTTGCAAATACAAAATTTAGGTTTTACTCAATATGACTGTATACTGTAGCACTCAATATGACAGTTATTTAAACATAACTCCTACACCACACATGAAAAATGGCTAATAATGCCTGAAATAATGCATCTTTTGGAGTTTTACTGGAAACATATGCTTTTTAAAATCTTGCAAATGCAAAAAGTAGTTTTTTACTCAATATGACTATAATGTCCTTAGAATCCTGAGATAATGCGAAAAAAGCAATAAAAATGTATTCCAACATAATTCCTAATCCAAACGTGCAAAATGTCTAAAAATGCCTGTGATATTGAATACATGTTAGTTTTACTAGAAACAGTGGTTTTTCTATGGTTTGCAAATACAAAATTTAGGTTTTACTCAATATGACAGTTATACTGTAACACTCAATATGACAGTTATTTAAACATAACTCCTACACCACACATGAGAAATGGCTAATAATGCCTGAAATAATGCATCTTTTGGAGTTTTACTCGAAGCATATGCTTTTTTAAATCTTGCAAATGCAAAAAGTAGTTTTTTTATTCAATATGACTACAATAGTCTTAGAATCCTGAGATAATGTGAAAAAGCAATAAAAATGTATTCCAACATAACTCCTAATCCAAACGTGCAAAATGTCTAAAAATGCCTGTGATATTGAATTAATGTTAGTCTGACTAGATACAGTTGTTTTTCTATGGTTTGCAAATACAACATTTTGATTTTACTCAATATCATTGTATACTGTAACACTCAATATGACAGTTATTTAAACATAACTCCTACACCGCTCATGAAAAATGGCTAATAATGCCTGAAATAATGCATCTTTTGGGGTTTTACTGGAAACATATGCTTTTTAAATTCTTGCAAATGCAAAAAGTAGTTTTTTACTCAATATGACTATAATGTCCTTAGAATCCTGAGATAATGCGAAAAAAGCAATAAAAATGTATTCCAACATAATTCCTAATCCAAACGTGCAAAATGTCTAAAAATGCCTGTGATATTGAATAAATGTTAGTTTTACTAGATACAGTGGTTTTTCTATGGTTTGCAAATACAAAATTTAGGTTTTACTCAATATGACTGTATACTGTAACACTCAATATGACAGTTATTTAAACATAACTCCTACACCACACATGCAAAATGGCTAATAATGCCTTAAATAATGCATCTTTTGGAGTTTTACTCGAAGCATATGCTTTTTAAAATCTTGCAAATGCAAAAAGTTGTTTTTTATTCAATGTGACTATAACAGTCTTAGAATCCTGAAATAATGCGAAAAAAGCAATAAAAATGTATTCCAACAGAACTTCCAAACAACACATGCAAATAGGCTAATAATGCCTAGGGATATGTATTTTTGTTAGTTGTACTAGAAAAATGATCCTTTGTAAGGTTTGCAAATGCAAAAGTTAGTTTTTTTATTCCATATAACAGTGTAACAGTCATATTAGATATGAAAGGTTTATAATCATAACTCGAAAACCAAACTTGAATTTTGTCTAAAAAAGCCTGTGATATTGAATTTATGTGAGTTTTACCAGAATCAGGTATTTTGGAAAGAATCACAAATACAAAAACTAGGTTTTACTCAATATGACTGTATACTGTAACACTCAATATGACAGTTATTTAAACATAACTCCTACACCACACATGAAAAATGGCTAATAATGCCTGAAATAATGCATCTTTGGGAGTTCTACTCGAAGCATATGCTTTTTTAAATCTTGCAAATGCAAAAAGTAGTTTTTTATTCAATATGACTACAATAGGGACGGCGTGGCGCAGTGGGAGAGTGGCCGTGCGCAACCCGAGGGTCACTGGTTCAAATCCCACCTAGAACCAACCTCGTCACGTCCGTTGTGTCCTGAGCAAGACACTTCACCCTTGCTCCTGATGGTTGCTGGTTGGCGCCTTGCATGGCAGCTCCCTCCATCAGTGTGTGAATGTGTGTGTGAATGGGTAAATGTGGAAGTAGTGTCAAAGCGCTTTGAGTACCTTGAAGGTAGAAAAGCGCTATACAAGTACAACCCATTTATCATTTATTTATTTAATAGTCTTAGAATCCTGAGATAATGCGAAAAAAGCAATAAAAATGTATTCCAACATAACTCCTAATCAAAACGTGCAAAATGTCTAACAATGCCTGTGATATTGAATAATTGTTAGTTTGACTAGATACAGTTGTTTTTCTATGGTTTGCAAATACAAAATTTAGGTTTTACTCAATATGATTTTATACTGTAACACTCAATATGACAGTTATTTAACCATAACTCCTACACCAGACATGAAAAATGGCTAATAATGCCTGAAATAATGCATCTTTTGGAGTTTTCCTGGAAACATATGCTTTTTAAAATCTTGCAAATGCAAAAAGTAGTTTTTTACTCAATATGACTAAAATGTCCTTAGAATCCTGAGATAATGCGAAAAAAGCAATAAAAATGTATTCCAACATTATTCCTAATCCAAACGTGCAAAATGTCTAAAAATGCCTTTGATATTGAATAAATGTTAGTTTTACTAGATAACGTGGTTTTTCTATGGTTTGCAAATACAAAATTTAGGTTTTACTCAATATGACTGTATACTGTAACACTCAATATGACAGTTATTTAAACATAACTCCTACACCACACATGAAAAATGGCTAATAATGCCTGAAATAATGCATCTTTGGGAGTTTTACTCTAAGCATATGCTTTTTTAAATCTTGCAAATGCAAAAAGTAGTTTTGTATTCAATATGACTACAATAGTCTTAGAATCCTGAGATAATGCGAAAAAAGCAATAAAAATGTATTCCAACATAACTCCTAAACCAAACGTGCAAAATGTCTAAAAATGCCTGTGATATTGAATTAATGTCAGTTTGACAAGATACAGTTGTTTTCTATGGTTTGCAAATACAAAATTTAGGTTTTACTCAATAAGACTGTATACTGTAACACTCAATATGACAGTTATTTAAACTTAACTCCTACACCACACATGAAAAATGGCTAATAATACCTGAAATAATGCATCCTTTGGAGTTTTACTCGAAGCATATGCATTTTTAAATCTTGCAAATGCAAAAAAATGTTTTTTATTCAATGTGACTATAATAGTCTTAGAATCCTGAGATAATGCGAAAAAAGCAATACAAATGTATTTCAACATAACTTCCAAACAACACTTGCAAATAGGCTAATAATGCCTAGGGATATGTATTTTTGTTAGTTGTACTATAAAAATGATCCTTTGTTAGGTTTGCAAATGCACAAGTTAGTTTTTTTATTCCATATAACAGCGTAACTGTCTTATTAAATATGAAAGGTTTATAATCATAACTCCAAAACCAAACTTGAAATTTGTCTAAAAAAGCCTATAATATTGAATTTATGTGAATTTTACCAGAATCAGGTATTTTGGAAAGAATCACAAATACAATAACTAGGTTTTACTCAATATGACTGTATACTGTAACACTCAATATGCCAGTTATTTAAACATAACTCCTACACCACACATGAAAAATGGCTAATAATGCCTGAAATAATGCATCTTTGGGAGTTTTACTCGAAGCATATGCTTTTTTAAATCTTGCAAATGCAAAAAGTAGTTTTTTATTCAATATGACCACAATAGTCTTAGAATCCTGAGATAATGAGAAAAAAGCAATAAAAATGTATTCCAGCATAACTCCTAATCCAAACGTGCAAAATGTCTAAAAATGCCTGTGATATTGATATAATGTTAGTTTGACTAGATACAGTTGTTTTTCTATGGTTTGCAAATACAAAATTTAGGTTTTACTCAATATCATTGTATACTGTAGCACTCAATATGACAGTTATTTAAACATAACTCCTACACCACACATGAAAAATGACTAATAATGCCTGAAATAATGCACCTTTGGGAGTTTTACTCGAAACATATGCTTTTTTAAATCTTGCAAATGCAAAAAGTAGTTTTTTATTCAATAAGACTACAATAGTCTTAGATAATGCGAAAAAAGCAATAAAAATGTATTCCAACATAACTTCTAAACAACACATGCAAAATGGCTAGTAATGCCTAGAGATATGTATTTTTGTTAGTTGTACTAGAAAAATGATCTTGTGTAAGGTTTGCAAAGACACAAGTTAGTTTTTTATTCAATATAACAGTGTAACTGTCATACTAAATATGAAAGGTTTATAATCATAACTCCAAAACCAAACATGAAATTTGTCTAAAAAAGCCTGTAATATTGAATTTATGTGAGTTTTACCAGAATCGGGTATTTTGGAAAGAATCACAAATACAAACATTGGGTTTTACTGGCCTCATATTTGTCACATTCAAAATGACAGTTTTTGAAACAAAACTCTTAAAATATGCATGCGAAATGTCTAATAATGCCTGAAGAAATGCATCTTTGTATTCAACATCACAGGCATTTTTAGACATTTTGCACGTTTGGATTAGGAATTATGATGGAATACATTTTCATTTCTTTTTTCGCTTTATCTCATGATTCTAGGTACATTACTGTCAAATTGAGTAAAAAATTAAATTTTGTTTTTGCAAACCTTGCCAAATGTTTTTTTTTTTTTTCAGGAAAACTCTCAAAGATGCATTTCTTCAGGCATTATTAGACATTTTGCATGTGTGGTGTAGGAGTTATGTTTAAATAACTGTCATATTGAGTGTTACAGTATACAGTCATATTGAGTAATACCTCATTTTTGTATTTGCAAACCATAAAACTGTATCTAGTAAAACGAACATTAATTCAATATCACAGGCATTTTTAGACATTTTGCACGTTTGGATTAGGAATTATGATGGAATACATTTTCACTTTTTGTTTTCGCTTTATCTCAGGATTCTAAGTACATTACTGTCTTTTTGCATTTGCGATATTTAAATAAGCATATGTTTCGAGTAAAACTCCCAAAGATGCATTATTTCAGTCATTATTAGCCATTTTACATGTGTGGTGTAGGAGTAATGTTTAAATAACTGTCATATTGTGTGTTACATTATACAGTCATATTGAGTAAAACCTCATTTTTGTATTTGCAAACCATAAAAAAAACCGTATCTAGTAAAACTCATATTTATTCAATATCACAGGCATTTTTAGACATTTTGAACGTTTGAATTAGGAATTATGTTGGAATATCTTTTAATTGCTTTTTTCGCATTATCTCAAGATTCCAAGTACATTACTGTCAAATTAGTAGAAAAATACTTTTTGTTTTCGCCAACCTTACCAAATGTTTTTTTTTTCCAGGAAAACTCTCAAAGATACATTTCTTCAAGCATTTTTAGACACGTTGCATTTCTACTTTTGGAGTTATGTTTCAAAAACGGTCATTTTGAGTGTGACTAATATGAGACCAGGAAAACCAAATTTTTGTATTTGTGAACCTCTCCAAAATACCTGATTCTGTTAAAACTCACATAAATTCAATATAATAGGCTTTTTAGACAAATTTCAAGTTTGGTTTTGGAGTTATGATTATAAACCTTTTATATTTAGTATGACTGTTACACTGTTAAATTGAATCAAAAAACTAACTTGTGTCTTTGCAAACCTTACAAAAGATCATTTTTCTAGTACAACTAACATAATTACATATCTCTAGGCATTATTAGCCATTTTGCATGTGCTTTTTAGAAGTTATGTTTGATTACATTTTTTTTACTTATGTCAGGATTGTAAGCCTTTGTAGTCATATAGAGTAAAAAACTACTTTTTGCATTTGCAATATTTAAAAAAGCATATGTTTCGAGTAAAACTACCAAAGATGCATTATTTCAGGCATTATTAGCCGTTTTTCATGTGTGGTGTAGGAGTTATGTTTAAATAACTGTCATATTGAGTGTTACAGTATACAGTCATATTGAGTAAAACCTCATTTTTGTTTTTGCAAACAATAAAAAACAACAACTGTGTCTAGTAAAACTCACATGTATTCAATATCACAGGCATTTTTAGACATTTTGCACGTTTGGATTAGGAGTTATGTTTTTATTGCTTTTTTTGCATTATCTCAGGAATCTAAGAACATTATAGTCATGTTGAGTAAAAAACTACTTTTTGCTTTTGCAAAATTTAAAAAAGCAAATGCTTCGAGTAAAACTCCAAAAGACGCATTATTTCAGGCATTATTAGCCATTTTTCATGCGTGGTGTAGGAACTATGTTTAAATAACTGTCATATTGAGTGTTACAGTATACAGTCATATTGACTAAAACCTCATTTTTGTATTTGCAAACCATAGAAAAATAACTGCATCTAGTAAAACTCACACGTATTCAATATCATAGGCATTTTTAGACATTTTGCACGTTTGGATTAGGAATAATGTTTGAATACATTTTTATTGTTTTTTTCGCTTTATCTCCGGATTCTAAGTACATTACTGTCAAATTGAGTAAAAAATTATATTTTGTTTTTGCAAACCTTGCCAAATGTTTTTTTTTTTTCAGGAAAACTCTCAAAGATCCATTTTTTCAGGCATTATTAGACATTTTGCATGCATATTTTTGGAGTTTTGTTTCAAAAACTGTCATTTTGAGTGTGACCAATATGAGGCCAGTAAAACCCAATGTTTGTATTTGTGATTCTTTCCAAAATACCCGATTCTGGTAAAACTCACATAAATTCAATATTACAGGCTTTTTTAGACAAATTTCACGTTTAGTTTTGGAGTTATGATTATAAACTTTTCATATTTAGTATGACAGTTACACTGTTATATTGAAAAAAAAAACTAACTTGTGTCTTTGTAAACCTTACAAAATATATTTTTTCTAGTACAACTAACAAAAATACATATCTCTAGGCATTATTAACCATTTTGCATGTGTTGTTTAGAAGTTATGTTGGAATACATTTTTATTGCTTTTTTCCCATTATCTCAGGATTCTAAGACTATTATAGTCATATTGAATAAAAAACTACTTTTTGCATTTGCAAGATTTAAAAAAGCATATGTTTTGAGTAAAACTCCAAAAGATGCATTATCTCAGGCATTATTAGCCATTTTTCATGTGTGGTGTCGGAGTTATGTTTAAATAACTGTCATATTGAGTGTTACAGTATACAGTCCTTTTGAGTAAAACCTAAATTTTGTATTTGCAAACCATAGAAAAACAACTGTATCTAGTAAAACTAACATTAATTCAATATAACAGGCCTTTTTTTGACATTTTGCATGTGTTGTTTAGAAGTTATGTTGGAATACATTTGTATTGCTTTTTTCGCATTATCTCAGGATTCTAAGACTATTGTAGTCATATTGAATTAAAAACTACTTTTTGCATTTGCAATATTTAAAAAAGCATATGCTTCGAGTAAAACTCCCAAAGATGCATTATTTCAGTCATTATCAGCCATTTTTTATGTGTGGTGTAGGAGTTATATTTAAATAACTGTCATATTGAGTGTTACAGTATACAGTCATATTGAGTAAAACCTAGTTTTTGTATTTGTGATTCTTTCCAAAATACCTGATTCTGGTAAAACTCACATACATTCAATAGTACAGGCTTTTTTAGACAAATTTCAAGTTTGGTTTTGGAGTTATGATTATAAACCTTTCATATTTAGTATGACAGTTACACTGTTATATTGAATACAAAAACCAACTTGTGTCTTTGCTAACCTTACAAAAGATCATTTTTCTAGTACAACTAACAAAAATACACATCTCTAGGCTTTATTAGCCATTTTTCATGTGTTGTTTAGAAGTTATGTTTGAATACATTTTAAATGCTTTTTTTCGCATTATCTCAGGATTCTAAGACTACTGTGGTCATATTGAATAAAAAAAATACTTTTTGCATTTGCAAGATTTAAAAAAGCATATGCTTCGAGTAAAACTCCCAAAGGTGCATTATTTCAGGCATTATTAGCCATTTTTCATGTGTGGTGTAGGAGTTATGTTTAAATAACTGTCATATTGAGTGTTACAGTATACAGTCATATTGAGTAAAACCTAGTTTTTGTATTTGTGATTCTTTCCAAAATACCTGATTCTGGTAAAACTCACATAAATTCAATATTACAGGCTTTTTTAGACAAATTTCAAGTTTGGTTTTGGAGTTATGATTATAAACCTTTCATATTTAGTATGACAGTTACACTGTTATATTGAATACAAAAACCAACTTGTGTCTTTGCTAACCTTACAAAAGATCATTTTTCTAGTACAACTAACAAAAATACACATCTCTAGTTATTATTAGCCATTTTTTATGTGTTGTTTAGAAGTTAATTTTGAATACATTTTAACTGCTTTTTTCATATTATCTCAGGATTCTAAGACTATTATAGTCATACTGAATAAAAAACTACTTTTTGCATTTGCAAGATTTAAAAAAACATATGTTTCGAGTAAAACTCCCAAAGATGCATTATTTCAGGCATTATTAGCCATTTTGCATGTGTGGTGTAGGAGTAATGTTTAAATAACTGTCATATTGAGTGTTACAGTATACAGTCATATTGAGTAAAACCTAAATTTTGTATTTGCAAACCATAGAAAAACAACTGTATCTAGTAAAACTAACATTTATTCAATATCACAGAAATGTCTAGACATTTTGCACGATTGGATTAGGAATTATGTTGGAATACATTTGTATTGCTTTTTTCGCATTATCTCAGGATTCTAAAAACATTATAGTCATGTTGAGTAAAAAACTACTTTTTGCATTTGCAAAATTTAAAAAAGCATATGCTTCCAGTAAAACTCCCGAAGATGCATTTTTTCCGGCATTATTAGCCATTTTTCATGTGTTGTGTAGGATTTATGTTTAAATAACTGCTATATTGAGTGTTACAGTATACAGTCATATTGACTAAAACCTAATTTTTGTATTTGCAATCCATAGAAAAACAACTGTATCTCGTAAAACTCACATGTATTCAATATCATAGGCGTTTTTAGACATTTTGCACGTTTGGATTAGGAATTATGTTGGAATACATTTTTATTGTTTTTTCGCTTTATCTCAGGATTCTAAGAACATTGTCAAAATGACTAAAAAATTATACTTTGTTTTTTCAGGAAAACTCTCAAAGATGCATTTCTTCAGGCATTATTAGACATTTTGCATGCATATTTTTGGAGTTTTGTTTCAAAAACCGTCATTTTGAGTTTGACCAATATGAGGCCAGTAAAACCCAATGTTTGTATTTGTGATTCTTTCCAAAATACCCGATTCTGGTAAAACTCACGTAAATTCAATATTACCGGCTTTTTTAGACAAATTTCATGTTTGGTTTTGGAGTTATGATTATAAACCTTTCATATTTAGTATGACAGTTACACTGTTATATGTAATAAAAAAAACTTTCTTGTGTCTTTGCAAACCTTACAAAAGATCATTTTTCTAGTACAACTAACAAAAATACATATCTCTAGGCATTATTAGTCATTTTGCATGTGTTGTTTAGAAGTTATGTTGGAATACATTTTCATTTCTTTTTTCGCATTATCTCAGGATTCTAAGATTATTATAGTCATCTTGAATACAAAAAAACTTTTTGCATTTGCAAGATTTTAAAAAGCATATGTTTTGAGTAAAACTCCCAAAGGTGCATTATTTCAAGCATTATTACCCATTTTTCATGTGTTGTGTAGGAGTTATGTTTAAATAACTGTCATATTGAGTGTTAGAGTATACAGTCATATTGACTAAAACCTAGTTTTTGTATTTGTGATTCTTTCCAAAATACCCGATTCTGGTAAAACTCACATAAATTCAATATTACATGCTTTTTTAGACAAATTTCACGTTTAGTTTTGGAGTTGTGATTATAAACCTTTCATATTTAGTATGACAGTTACACTGTTATATTGAATAAAAAAAACTAACTTGTTTCTTTGCAAACCTTACAAAAGATCATTTTTCTAGTACAACTAACAAAAATGTACTTCACTAGGGTCACAGGGAGTCTCCTGTGAAGATTGGCAAGTATGTTGCCAGGTCAGTATTGCCATTCAAGGAAGGTGAATCCACTTTTCACGTACTTTCTACACACAGTAGACCCCCGGTAAACTGAGTTTGAGATTCTTGATCTTAATAATTCAGAACAAATCTATAAAATAATCATATTTTTCTGTGGAACTGCCAGCATTGTCACTCCATTAAAGTTGGTTGATCGTAATTAATTGGAAAAACTCTGTAGAAAAAAGGTATTTTTCTGCAGAACTGTTTGCATCGTCACTTTATTAAAGGTGGTTGATCTTAACAATTTAGTAAAAATCTGAAAAATGTTGATATTTTTCCACAAATGGTTTAATGAAAATTTCTGTAAATATAATGTTTTAGATCATTATTTGGTCTACAGTGTTTTTGCTTTAATTTTATGGTTTTCATTTGGCAGCCGTAGCTACCAGTAGATTACAGTTTTTTTACTGAATTTTTTTTTACAGTGTACCTTGTGTGTTTGAGAACCTTAAAAAATATATTTTTCTGGTAAAACTGACAAAGATAAATGTCTATACACTGTAAAAAAAAATTCTGTAAAAAAACTTGTCATCTACTGGCAGATACGGCTGCCAAACAAAACTATAAAATTTAAGTAAAACATTGTAAACCAAATAATAATCAAAAACACTATATTTACAGAAATTTTCATGAAACGTTTTGCGGAAAAATATCGTAATTTTACAGATTTTTACCATATTATTAAGGTCAACCACCTTTAATAAAGTATCGATGCAAACAGTTTTGAAGAAAAATACTTTTATTCTACAGAGCTTTTCCAAATTAATATGATCAACCAACTTTAATTAAGTGACAATGCTGGCAGTTCCACAGAAAAATACCATAACTCCAAAAGTAGAAATGCAGCGTGTCTAAAAATGTTTGAAGAAATGTATCTTTGAGAGTTTTTCTGGAAAAAAAAACATTTGTTAAGGTTGGCGAAAACAAAAAGTATTTTTCTACTAATTTGACAGTAATGTACTTAGAATCCTGAGATAATGCGAAAAAAGCAGTTAAAAGGTATTCCAACATAATTCCTAATTCAAATGTTCAAAATGTCTAAAAATGCCTGTGATATTGAATAAATGTGAGTTTTACTAGATACAGTTTTTTTTATGGTTTGCAAATACAAAAATTTAGGTTTTACTCAATATGACTGTATAATGTAACACTCAATATGACAGTTAGTTAAACATAACTCCTACACCACACATGAAAAATGTCTAATAATGCCTGGAATAATGCAGTTTTTGGAGTTTTATGGTTTTATGCAAACCATAAAAAAAACCTATATCTAGTAAAACTCACATTTATTCAATATCACCGGCATTTTTAGACATTTTGAACGTTTGAATTAGGAATTATGTTGGAATACCTTTTAATTGCTTTTTTTTGCATTATCCCAGGATTCTAAGTACATTACTGTCAAATTAGTAGAAAAATACTTTTTGTTTTCGCCAACCATACCATTTTTTTTTTTCCAGAAAAACTCTCAAAGATACATTTCTTCAGGCCTTTTTAAACACGTTGCATTTCTACTTTTGGAGTTATGTTTCCAAAACTGTCATTTTGAGTGTGACCAATATGAGGCCAGGAAAACCTAATTTTTGTATTTGTGAACCTCTCCAAAATACCTGATTCTGTTAAAACTCACATAAATTCAATATTATAGGCTTTTTAGAAAAATTTCAAGTTTGGTTTTGGAGTTATGATTATAAACCTTTCATATTTAGTATGACTGTTACACTGTTATATTGACTAAAAAAAGTAACTTGTGTCTTTGCAAACCTTACAAAAGATCATTTTTCTAGTACAACTAACAAAAATACATATCTTTAGGCATTATTAGCCATTTTGCATGTGTTTTTTAGAAGTTATGTTTGAATACATTTTTTTTTTACTTTTTTGCATTATGTCAGGATTGTAAGCATTTGTAGTCATATTGAGTAAAAAACAACTTTTTGCATTTGCAATATTTAAAAAAGCATATGTTTCGAGTAAAACTCCCAAAGATGCATTATTTCAGGCATTATTAGCCGTTTTTCATGTGTGGTGTTGGAGTTATGTTTAAATAACTGTCATATTAAGTTACAGTATACAGTCATATTGAGTAAAACCTCATTTTTGTTTTTGCAAACTATAAAAAAAACAACTGTGTCTAGTAAAACTCACATGTATTCAATATCACAGGCATTTGTAGACATTTTGCACGTTTGGATTAGGAGTTATGTTTTTATTGCTTTTTTCGCAGTATCTCAGGAATCTAAGAACATTATAGTCATGTTGAGTAAAAAACAACGTTTTGCATTTGAAAATTTATGTGAGTTTTACCAGAATCGGGTACTTTGGAAAGAATCACAAATACAAACATTGGGTTTTACTGGCCTCATATTGGTCACACTCAAAATGACAGTTTTAGAAACAAAACTCCAAAAATATGCATGCAAAATGTCTAATAATGCCTGAAAAATGCATCTTTGAGAGTTTTCCTGAAAAAAAAAAAACATTTGGCAAGGTTTGCAAAAACAAAAAATAATTTTTTACTCAATTTGACAGTAATGTACAATAAAAATGTATTCCAACATAATTCCTAATCCAAACGTGCAAAATGTCTAAAAATGCCTATGATATTGAATACATGTGAATTTTACTAGAGACAGTTGTTTTTCTATGGTTTGCAAATACAAAAATGAGGTTTTAGTCAATATGACTGTATACTGTAACACTCAATATAACAGTTATTTAATCATAACTCCTACACCACACATGAAAAATGGCTAATAATGCCTGAAATAATGCATCTTTTGGAGTTTTACTCAAAGCATATGCTTTTTTAAATCTTGCAAATGCAAAAAGTAGTTTTTTACTCAATATGACTATAATGTTCTTAGAATCCTGAGATAATGCGAAAAAAGCAATAAAAATGTACTCCAACATAACTCCTAATCCAAACGTGCAAAATGTCTAAAAATGCCTGTGATATTGAATACATGTGAGTTTTACTGGATGCAGTTGTTTTTCTATGGTTTGCAAATACAAAATTTAGGTTTTACTCAATATGATTGTATACTGTAACACTCAATATGACAGTTATTTAAACATAACTCCAACACCACACATGAAAAATGGCTAATAATGCCTGAAATAATGCATCTTTGGGGGTTTCACTCGAAGCATATGCTTTTTTAAATCTTGCAAATGCAAAAAGTAGTTTTTTTCACAATATGACTATAATGTTCTTAGAATCCTGAGATAATGCGAAAAAAGCAAAAAAAAAATGTATTCCAACATAACCCCTAATCCAAACGTGCAAAATGTGTAAAAATGCCTGTGATAAGGAATACATGTTAGTTTTACTAGATAACGTTGTCTTTCTATGGTTTTCAAATACAAAATGTAGGTTTTACTCGATACGACTGTATACTGTAACACTCAATATGACAGTTATTAAAACATAACTCCTACACCACACATGAAAAATGGCTAATAATGCCTGAAATAATGCATCTTTTGGAGTTTTACTCGAAACATATGCTTTTTAAAATCTTGCAAATGCAAAAAGTAGTTTTTTACTCAATATGACTATAATGTCCCTAGAATCCTGAGATAATGCGAAAAAAGCAATAAAAATGTATTCCAACATAATTCCTAATCCAAACGTGCAAAATGTCTAAAAATGCCTGTGATATTGAATAAATGTTAGTTTTACTAGATACAGTGGTTTTTCTATGGTTTGCAAATACAAAATTTAGGTTTTACTCAATATGACTGTATACTGTAACACTCAATATGACAGTTATTTAAACATCACTCCTACACCACACATGAAAAATGGCTAATAATGCCTTAAATAATGCATCTCTTGGAGTTTTACTCGAAGCATATGCTTTTTTAAATCTTGCAAATGCAAAAAGTTATTTTTTATTCAATATGACTATAATAGTCTTAGAATCCTGAGATAATGCGAAAAAAGCAATAAAAATGTATTCCAACATAACTTCTAAAAAACACATGCAAAATGGCTAATAATGCCTAGAGATATGTATTTTTGTTAGTTGTACTAGAAAAATGATCTTTTGTAAGGTTTGCAAAGACACAAGTTAGTTTTTTTATTCCATATAACAGTATAACTGTCATACTAAATATGAAAGGTTTATAATCATAACTCTAAAACCAAACATGAAATTTGTCTAAAAAAGCCTGTAATATTGAATTTATGTGAGTTTTACCAGAATCGGGTATTTTGGAAAGAATCACAAATACAAACATTGGGTTTTACTGGCCTCATATTGGTCACACTCAAAATGACAGTTTTTGAAACAAAACTCTAAAAATATGCATGCAAAATGTCTAATAATGCCTGAAGAAATGCATCTTTGTATTCAATATCACAGGCATTTTTAGACATTTTGCACGTTTGGATTTGGAATTATGATGGAATACATTTTCATTTCTTTTTTCGCTTTATCTTCGGTTTTCTAAGTACATTACTGTCAAATTGAGTAAAAAATTAAATTTTGTTTTTGCAAACCTTACCGAATGTTTTTTTTTTTCAGGAAAACTCTCAAAGATGCATTTTTTCAGGCATTATTAGTAATTTTGCATGCTTATTTTTGGAGTTTTGTTTCAAAAATGGTCATTTTGAGTGTGACCAATATTAGGCCAGTAAAACTTAATGTTTGTATTTGTGATTCTTTCCAAAATACCCGATTCTGGCAAAACTCACATAAATTCAATATTACAGGCTTTTTTAGACAAATTTCACGTTTAGTTTTGGAGTTATGATTATAAACCTGTCATATTTAAAATGACAGTTACACTGTTATATTGAATAAAAAAACTAACTTGTGTCTTTGCAAACCTTACAAAAGATCATTTTTTCTAGTACAACTAACAAAAATACATATCTCTAGGCATTATTAGCCATTTTGCATGTGTTGTTTAAAAGTTATGTTTGAATACATTTGTATTAGTTTTTTCGCATTATCTCAGGTTTCTAAGACTATTATAGTTATATTGAATACAAACTACTTTTTGCATTTGCAAGATTTAAAAAAGCATATGTTTCGAGTAAAACTCCCAATGATGCATTATTTCAGGCATTATTAGCCATTTTTCATGTGTGGTGTAGGAGTTATGTTTAAATAACTGTCATATTGAGTGTTACAGTATACAGTCATTTGAGTAAAACCTAAATTTTGTATTTGCAAACCATAGAAAAACAACTGTATCTAGTAAAACTAACATTTATTCAATATCACTGCATTTTTAGACATTTTGCACGTTTGGATTTGGAGTTATATTGGAATACATTTTTATTGCTTTTTTCTTATTATCTTAGGATTCGAAGAACATTATAGTCATAATGAGTAAAAAACAACTTTTTGCATTTGCAAGATTTAAAAAAGCATATGCCTGGAGTAAAACTCCCAAAGTTGCATTATTTCAGGCATTATTAGCCATTTTTCATGTGTGGTGTAGGAGTTATGTTTAAATAACTGTCATATTGAGTTTTACAGTATACAGTCATATTGAGTAAAACTTAGTTTTTGTATTTGTGATTCTTTCCAAAATACCCGATTCTGGTACAACTCACATAACTTCAATATTACAGGCTTTTTTAGACAAATTTCAAGTTTGATTTTGGAGTTATGATTATAAACCTTTCATATTTCGTATGACAGTTACACTGTTATATTGAATGACAAAAATAACTTGTGTCTTTGCTAACCTTACAAAAGATCATTTTTCTAGTACAACTGACAAAAATACACATCCGTTGGCATTATCAGCCATTTTGCATGTGTTGTTTATAAGTTATGTTGGAATACATTTGTATTGCTTTTTTCGCATTATCTCAGGATTCTAGTACATTACCTTCAAATTGAGTAAAAAATTATATTTTGTTTTTGCAAACCTTGCCAAATGTTTTTTTTACAGGAAAAATACTCAAGGATGAATTTCTTCAGGCAGTACTAGACATTTTGCATGTGTGGTGCAGGAGTTATGTTTAAATAACTGTCATATTGAGTGTTAAATTATACAGTCATATTGAGTAAAACCTCGTTTTTGTATTTGCAAACCATCCAAAAAAACTATATCTAGTAGAACTCACATATATTCAATATCAAAGGCATTTTTAGACATTTTGAACGTTTGAATTAGGAATTATGTTGGAATACATTTGTATTGCTTTTTTCACATTATCTCAGGATTCTAAGTACATTACTGTCAAATTAGTAGAAAAATACTTTTTGTTTTCGCCAACCATACCAAAGATACATTTCTTCAGGAATTATTAGACAAATTTCAAGTTTGGTTTTGGAGTTATGATTATAAACCTTTCATATTTCGTATGAAAGTTACACTGTTATATTGAATGACAAAAATAACTTGTGTCTTTGCTAACCTTACAAAATATCATTTTTCTAGTACAACTAACAAAAATACATATCTCTAGGCATTGTTAGCCATTTTGCATGTGTTGTTTAGAAGTTATGTTGGAATACATTGTTATTGCTTTTTTCGCATTATCTCAGGATTCTAAGACTATTATAGTCATATTGAATAAAAAACTACTTTTTGCATTTGCAAGATTTAAAAAAGGTATATGTTTCGAGTAAAACTCCCAAAGAATCATTATTTCAGGCATTATTAGCCATTTTGCATGTGTGGTGTAGGAGTAATGTTTAAATAACTGTCATATTGAGTGTTACAGTATACGGTCATATTGAGTAAAACCTCATTTTTGTTTTTGCAAACAATAAAAAACAACAACTGTGTCTAGTAAAACTCACATGTATTCAATATCACAGGCATTTTTAGACATTTTGCACGTTTGGATTAGGAGTTATGTTGGAATACATTTTTATTGCTTTTTTCGCATTATCTCAGGATTCTAAGAACATTATAGTCATATTGAGTAACAAACTACTTTTGTATTTGCAAGATTTTAAAAAAGCATATGCTTTGAGTAAAACTCCCAAAGATGCATTATTTTAGGCATTATTAGCCATTTTTCATGTGTGGTGTAGGAGTTATATTTGAATAACTGTCATATTGGGGGTTACAGTATACAGTCATATTGAGTAAAACCTAATTTTTGTATTTGTGATACTTTCCAAAATACCCGATTCGGTTAAAACTCACATAAATTCAATATTACAGGCTTTTTTAGACAAATTTCAAGTTTGGTTTTGGAGTAATGATTTTAAACCTTTTATATTTAGTATGACAGTTACACTGTTATATTGAATAAAAAAACTAACTTGTGTCTTTGCTAACCTTACAAAATATCATTTTTCTAGTACAACTAACAAAAATACACATCTCTAGGCATTATTAGCTATTTTGCATGTGTTTTTTAGAAGTTATGTTGGAATACATTTTTATTGCTTTTTTCGCATTATCTCAGGATTCTAAGATTATTATAGTCATATTGAGTAAAAAAACTACCTTTTGCATTTGCAAGATTTAAAAAAGCATATGCTTTGAATAAAACTCCCAAAGATGCATTATTTCAGGCATTATTAGCCATTTTTCATGTGTGGTGTCGGAGTTATGTTTAAATAACTGTCATATTGAGTGTTACAGTATACAGTCATATTGAGTAAAACCTAGTTTTTGTATTTGTGATTCTTTCCAAAATACCCGATTCTGGTAAAACTCACATATATTCAATATTACATGCTTTTTTAGACAAATTTCACGTTTAGTTTTGGAGTTTCTTATTTAGTATGACAGTTACACTGTTATATTGAATAAAAAAACAACTTGTGTCTTTGCAAACCTTACAAAAGATAATTTTTCTAGTACAACTAACAAAAATACACATCTCTAGGCATTATTAGCCATTTTGCATGTGTTGTTTAGAAGTTATGTTTGAATACATTTTTATTGCTTTTTTCGCATTATCTCAGGATTCCAAGCCTAATATAGTCATATTGAATAAAAAAAACTACTTTTTGCATTTGCAAGATTTAAAAAAGCATATGCATCCAGTAAAACTGCCATTATTTCAGGCATTATTAGCCATTTTTCATGTGTGGTGTAGGAGTTATGTTTAAATAACTGTCATATTGAGTGTTACAGTACACAGTCATTTTGAGTAAAACCTAAATTTTGTATTTGCAAACCATAGAAAAACAACTGTATCTAGTAAAACTCACATGTATTCAATATCATAGGCATTTTTAGACATTTTGCACGTTTGGTTTGGGAATTATGTTGGAATACATTTTTATTGTTTTTTTTCGCTTTATCTCAGGAATCTAAGTACATTACTGTCAAATTGAGTAAAAAATTATATTTTTGTTTTTGCAAACCTTGCCAAATGTTTTTTTTTTTAGGAAAACTCTCAAAGATGCATTTCTTCAGGCATTATTAGACATTTTGCATTGTGGTGTAGGAGTTATGTTTAAATAACTGTAAAATATCTGTAAAAAATCTGTAAAATAATCATAGTTTTCTGTGGAACTACCAGCATTGTCACTCCATTAAAGTTGGTTGATCGTAACTAATTGGAAAAACTCTGTAGAAAAAAGGTATTTTTCTGCAGAGCTGTTTGCATCGTCACTTTATTAAAGGTGGTTGATCTTAACAATGTAGTAAAAATCTGAAATTTGTTTATTCTTTACCGCAAAACGTTTAATGAAAATTTCTGTAAATATGTTTTAGTTCATTATTTGGTATACAGCGTTTTACTTTAATTTTATGGTTTTCATTTGGTAGACGTAGCTGCCAGTAGATTACAGTTTTTTTTACAGAATTTTTTTTTACAGTGTACCTTTTGTGTTTGAGAACCTTAAAAAATATATTTTTTCTAGTAAAACTGAAAAAGATAAATGTCTCTACACTGTAAAAAAAATTATGTAAAAAAAACTGTCATCTACTGGCAGATACGGCTGCCAAACGAAAACTATACAATTTAAGTAAAACATTGTAAACCAAATAATAATCAAAAACATACTTACAGAAATTTTCATGAAACGTTTTGCGGAAAAATATCGTAATTTTACAGACTTTTACTAAATTATTAAATTCAACCACCTTTAATAAAGTAACGATGCAAATAGTTTTGCAGAAAAATACTTTTATTCCACAGGGTTTTTCCAAATTAATACGATCAACCAACTTTAATGATGTGACAATGCTGGCAGTACCACAGAAAAATGATATTATTTTACAGACTTTTTCTGAGTTGTTAAGATCAGGGGTTTCTAACTCAATTTAACTAGGGTCCACCGGATGCTGAAACTACATGAAAAGTGGATTCACCTTCTTTGAATGGCAATCTAGACTTAGCAACATGCTTGCCAATCCTCCCAAAATATAAAGATACTTCTTGTGTCTCTCGCAAAGTATTGTTTATTTATCAGTGTGACAATCATTTTAAGGCGATGCCGTGACAACATTGCCTTCAACTTCCTTGACAATCTTGCTTTGTGGTCACTAATTCAGCAAACTAACAGCTTGCCAAAAGTAGATGCATGCATGTTGTACAAAGGTTCAATGGTCATACAATGTTGACCACAAGACGTACTTGATCAACAGCCATAAAGATCACACTGACGGTGGCTGTACAAAAAATTTTAACATTGTTACAAATATGCGACACAATGCTAACCCACATCAAACAAGAATGACAAACACATTTTGGGAGAACATCTTCATAGTAACACAAAATAAACACAAAAGAACAAATACCCAGAATTCCATGCAGGGCTACTCTTCCGGGCTACACCCCCGCCAACACCCTACATCACCGCCCCCCTCCATGTGTCGGTTGAGGTGGGCGGGGTTTGGTGGTTGCGGGGGTGTAGCCCGGAAGAGTAGCGCTGCTTGGCATTCTGGGTATTTGTTCTTTTGTGTTTATTTTGTGTTACGGTGAAGATGTTCTCGTGAAATGTGTTTGTCATTCTTGTTTGATGTGGGTTCACAGTGTGGCGCATATTTGTAACAGTGTTAAATATATTTGTATGGCCACCGTCGGTGTGACCTGTGTGGCTGTTTGCTGTAGATCAAGTATGTCTTGCACTCACCAACGTGTGTCATATTACAGAGAAAAATCTTAAATTGTTTGTACAAGCATAAACCTTTATATGACAGGCTCCAAATATTTTTCAACGTAAATACAAAAATACACATACATATTAAAAAAAAATAAGATATTGCTTTAAATTACATATAAAACTGGTAGATTGTTAATATGGACATTGACTTTTATATAACAAGTAAATGTTAAATGGAAGTTAATTACTGTGATTTTACATGAATTTGAAAGTAATTTGAGAAAACAGAAAATGATATGTATTATTGATTTGGTATTTTTCTGTAATAAAAAATAGTAATATACATAGTTTGTCAATACTGGCATATTACTTAAAATAACAGACAGTTTGTTTATTTACAGATAATGTCTTCAATTCTTCAGTTTTATAACCTATTTAAAAAAAAAAGAAAAATTACAGTAGAAATTTAGAGTAAATTAACCATAAAAATATGATTATTTTTTTTACAGTGTAGGCATTATTAGCCATTTTGCATGTGTTGTTTAGAAGTTATGTTTGAATACATTTGTATTGCTTTTTTAGCATTATCTCAGGATTCTAAAAAAATGATTGTCATATTGAGTAAAAAACTAGTTTTTGCATTTGCAAGATTTACAAAAGCATATGTTTCCAGCAAAACTCCCAAAGATGCATTCTTTCAGGCATTATTAGCCATTGTTCATGTGTGGTGTAGGAATTATGTTTAAATAACTGTCATATTGAGTGTTACAGTATACAGTCATATTGAGTAAAACCAAATTTTTGTATTTGCAAACGATAAAAAAACAACTGCATCTAGTAAAACTCACATGGATTCAATATCGCAGGCATTTTTAGACATTTTGCACGTTTGGATTAGGAATTATGTTGGAGGACATTTCATTGCTTTTTTCGCATTATCTCAGGATTCTCAGTACATTACTGTGAAATTGGGTAAAAATTTACTTTTTGTTTTTGCAAACCTTACCATATGTTTTTTTTTCCAGTAAAACTCAAAATGATACATTTCTTCAGGCATTATTAGACATTTTGCCCGTGTATTGAGTAAAACCAAATTTTTGTATTTGCGAACCATAAAAAAACAACTGTGTCTAGTAAAACTCAAATGGATTCAATATCACAGGCATTTTTAGACATTTTGCACGTTTGGATTAGGAATTATGCTGGAATACATTTGTATTGCTTTTTTTTTGCAATATCTCAGAATTGTATGTACATTCTTGTCAAATTGAGTAAAAACATACTTTTTACAAAATATAATTTTTCTAGTACCGCTAACAAAGATACATATCTCCAGGCATTATTAGTCATTTTGCATTTGTTGTTTAGAAGGGATGTTTGAAAACATTTTTATTGCTTTTGTCACATTATCTCAAGATTCTAAGAACATTATTGTCATATTGAGTAAAAAACAACTTTTTGCATTTGCAAGATTTAAAAAAGCTTATGTTTCAAGTAAAACTCCCAAAGATGCATTTTTTCAGGCATTATTAGCCATTTTTTATGTGTGGTGTAGGAGTTATGTAAAAATAACTGTCATATTGTATACAGTCATATTGAGTAAAACAACATTTTTGTATTTGCAAACAATAAAAAATCAACTGTATCTAGTAGAGATGCGCGGTTTACGGTCACAACCGTGGAGTCCGCGGATAAACAGCAGGTCGGGCGGGTGACTTGACGAAAAAATATATTTTAAATAGATCCGGGCAGGTGGCGGTTGAACCATTGGGAAATATATATACGTAGTTAAATGTTATGTTGAAGAGGTTCATTTAGATTACTGACGTGTATATATAAATGGTTTATTTATATTGGTTAGTAACGTAAAGTGTTGTTCCTGGCTGTACTTGATGGTACAGTCTAGTGGTTAGGATTCAATGCGCGATCCGGGTTTGATGCTCGGTCAAGGAAATTACTTTTTTTTACCATGAATTGATTAGCGTGGACCCCGACTTAAACAAGTTGAAAAACTTATTGGGGTGTTACCATTTAGTGGTCAATTGTACGGAATATGTACTGTACTTGGCAATCTACTAATAAAAGTATCAATCAAAACAATCCATACAACACGTCACAGACGACGTCACGCTAACATCACGTGACACTTCTGATGAAGGCTGCAGAAGCAAGGTAGCCCAAACTTGTCAGGTACAACACTTTACCTTACTAGCCTATAAAAATCAACCATTTATAGATAGTTCAATGTTGTTACCCACATACGAAAAACGAGCAGCACTCTTAAAAAAAGTATGTGGTCATACTTTTATTTTGAAGTGTCTCGTTTGGTCTGTGGACGGATGTAAGGAAGCTACTTCCGGGTATGAGTACACATTTTTTTGATGCATTAGAAAGAAGAAAGAGAGCGGCTGATTGTAACAAAGACTAAAAAGTGTCACAGGGACTTTAAGCGTTTGGGATCTAAGAGCCAGAAGATCACAATTGCCTCCATCTTCTTTTGCTTATCAGAAGTCGGGTCGCGGGGGCAGCAGCCTAAGCAGGAAAGCCCAGCCTTCCCACTCCCAAGCCACTTCGTCTAGCTCCTACCCAGGGAATCCCGAAGCGTTGCCAGGCCAGCCGGGAGACAAAGTCTTCCCAGCGTGTCCTGGATCTTCCCCGTGGCCTCCTACCGGTTGGACATGCCCTAATCGCCTCCCTAGGGAGGGGTGCGGGTGGCATCCTGACCAGATGCCCGAACCACCTCATCTGGCTCCAACAGCCATACAAGTCACACTGACGGTGGCCATACAAACATATTTAGGGACGGCGTGGCGCAGTGGGATAGTGGCCGTGCGCAACCCGAGGGTCACTGGTTCAAATCCCACCTAGACCCAACCTCGTCACGTCCGTTGTGTCCTGAGCAAGACACTTCACCCTTGCTCCTGATGGGTGCTGGTTGGCGCCTTGCATGGCAGCTCCCTCCATCAGTGTGTGAATGTGTGTGTGAATGGGTAAATGTGGAAGTAGTGTCAAAGCGCTTTGAGTACCTTGAAGGTAGAAAAGCGCTATACAAGTACAACCCATTTATCATTTAACACTGTTACAAATATGCGCCACACTGTGAACCCACATCAAACAAGAATGACAAACACATTTCGCGAGAACATCTTCACCGTAACACAAAATAAACACAAATAACAAATACCCAGAATGCCATGCAGCGCTACTCGCCCGGGCTACACCCCCGCAACCACCAAACCCCGCCCACCTCAACCGACACATGGAGGGGGGCGGTGATGTGGGGTGGTGGCGGGGGTGTAGCCCGGAAGAGTAGCACTGCATGGAATTCTGGGTATTTGTTCTTTTGTGTTTATTTTGTGTTACGGTGAAGATGTTCTCCCAAAATGTGTTTGTCATTCTTGTTTAATGTGGGTTTACAATATGTGGTGCATATTTGTAACAATGTTAACATTTTTTTGGACAGCCACCGTCAGTGTGATCTAAATGGCTGTTGATCAAGTATGTAATGGACAACCTATGACGAGCACAAAAGTCTAATAACAAAACACCACTTGCAGTACTGTCACAGCAGGCCTTAAAGATGCTTGTCCAGTCGATATCGATTAGCCCTTCACTAGGGTCACAGGGAGTCTCCTGTGAAGATTGGCCAGTATGTTGCCAGGTCAGTATTGCCATTCAAGGAAGGTGAATCCACTTTTCACGTAGTTTCTACACACAGTAGCCCCCCGGTAAACTGAGTTTGAGACTCTTGATCTTAATAATTCAGAAAAAATCTGTAAAATAATCATAGTTTTCTGTGGAACTGCCAGCATTGTCACTCCATTAAAGTTGGTTGATCGTAATTAATTGGAAAAACTCTGTAGAAAAAAGGTATTTTTCTGCAGAACTGTTTGCATTGTCACTTTATTAAAGGTGGTTGATCTTAACAATTTAGTAAAAATCTGAAAAATGTTGATATTTTCCCACAAAACGTTTAATGAAAAATTCTGTAAATATAATGTTTTAGATCATTATTTGGTCTACAGTGTTTTACTTTAATTTTATGGTTTTCATTTGGCAGCCGTAGCTACCAGTAGATTAGTTTTTTTACAGAATTTTATTTCACAGTGTACCTTGTGTGTTTGAGAACCTTAAAAAATATATTTTTCTGGTAAAACTGACAAAGATAAATGTCTATACACTGTAAAAAAAAATTCTGTAAAAAAAACTGTCATCCACTGGCAGATACGGCTGCCAAACGAAAACTATAAAATTTAAGTAAAACATTGTAAACCAAATAATAATCAAAAACATTATATTTACAGAAATGTTCATGAAAGGTTTTGCGGAAAAATATCGTAATTTTACAGATTTTTACAATATTATTAAGGTCAACCACCTTTAATAAAGTATTGATGCAAACAGTTTTGCAGAAAAATACTTTTATTCTACAGAGTTTTTCCAAATTAATATGATCAACCAACTTTAATAAAGTGACAATGCTGGCAGTTCCACAGAAAAATACCATTATTTTACACTCTTTCTGAATTGTTAAGATAGGGGGGTTCATTCTCAATTTAACAGGGGGCCACTGGATGCTGAAACTACATGAAAAGTGGATTCAGCTTCTTTGAATGACCATCCAGACCTAGCAACATACTTGCGAATCCTCCCAATTTTAACGAGAGGCTTCCTGTGACCCTCGCAATGGATTGTCCCTATATCGACCGGACAAACATTTTAATGTGGTGCTGTGACAGCACTGCCTTCAACTTCCTTGACAATCTTTAATCGTGTTCGCTCATTCAGCAAACCAACAGCATGCCGACTGGGCCGCACGCATGTTATGCGAGGATTTGTTGGTTGTACAATGTTGACTACAAGACGTACTTGATTAACAACATTACAAATCACACTGACGGGAGCTGTACAAAAAAAATTAACACTGTTACAAATATGCGCCAATATTGTGAAGCCACATCAAACAAGAATGACGAACACATTTCGGGAAAACATCTTTACCGTAATACAAAATAAACACAAAAGAACAAATACCCAGAATTCCATGCAGCGCTACTCTTCCGGGCTACACCCCTGCCACCACCCCACATCAGGCCCCCTCCTTGCGTCAGTTGAGGCGGGCGGGGTTTGGTGGTTGCGGGGGTGTAGCCCGGAAGAGTAGCGCTGCATGGCATTCTGGGTATTTGTTATTTTGTGTTTATTTTGTGTTACGGTGAAGATGTTCTCGCGAAATGTGTTTGCCATTCTTGTTTGATGAGGGTTCACAGTGTGGCGCATATTTTTAACAGTGTGAAATTTGTTTGTACGGCCACCGTCAGTGTGACCTGTGTGGCTGTTGGCTGTTGATCAAGTATGTCTTGCACTCACCAGCTTGTGCCATATTACAGAGAAAAATGTTAAATTGTTAGTAAAAGCATAAACCTTTATATACCAGGCTTCAAATATGTTTAGCCTGACGGTACCTGTCCGCTGCCTCCGGAGGATTGTCATACTAAATGTGAAAGGTTTATAATAATAACTCCAAAACCAAACATGAAATTTGTCTTGAAAGCCTTAATGTTGAATTTATGTGAGTTTTACCTGAATCAGGTATTTTGGAAAGAATCACAAATAAAAAATTTAAGTTTTACTGGCCTCATATTGGTCACACTCAAAATGACAGTTTTTAAAACATAACTCAAAAATACACATGCAAAATGTCTAATAATAACTGTAGAAATGCATCTTTGAGAGTTTTCCTGAAAAAAAATTATTTGGTAAGGTTTGCAAAAACAAAATTAAATTTTTTACTCATTTGACATTTGTATTACGAAAAAAGCAATACAAATGTATTCCAACATAATTCCTAATCCAAACGTGCAAAATGTCTAAAAATGCCTGTGATATTGAATACATGTGAGTTTTACTAGATACAGTTGTTTTTCTATGGTTTGCAAATACAAAAATGAGGTTTTACTCAATATGACTGTATACTGTAACACTCAATATGACAGTTATTTAAAGATAACTCCTACACCACACATGAAAAAATGCTAATAATGCCTGAAATAATGCATCTTTGGGAGTTTTACTCGAAACATATGCTTTTTTAAATCTTTGCAAATGCAAAAAGTAGTTTTTATTCAATATTACTATAATGGTCTTAGAATCCTGAGATAATGCAAAAAAAGCAAAAAAAAATTATTCAAACATAACTTCTAAACAACACATGAAAAATGGCTAATAATGCCTAGGGATGTGTATTTTGTTAGTTGTACTAGAAAAATAATCTTTTGTAAGGTTTGCAAAGACACGAGTTAGTTTTTTTTATTCAATATAACAGTGTAACTGTCATATTAAATATGAAAGGTTTATAATCATAACTCCAAAACCAAACTTGAAATTTGTCTAAAAAAGCCTGTAATGTTGAATTTATGTGGGTTTTTAGCAGAATCAGGTATTTTGGAAATGTTCACAAATACAACAATTAGGTTTTGCTGGCCTCATATTGGTCACACTCAAAATGACAGTTTTTGAAACATAACTCAAAAAGTAGAAATGCAAAATGTCTAATAATGCCTGAAGAAATGTATCTTAGACAGTTTTACTGGAAAAAAAAATATTTGGTAAGGTTTGCGAAAAAAAAAGTATTTTTTTTTACTAAATTTGACAGTAATGTACTTAGAATCCTGAGATAATGCGAAAAAAGCAATAAAAATGTATTCCAACATAATTCCTAATCCAAACGTGCAAAATGTCTAAAAATGCCTGTGATATTAAATACATATGAGTTTTACTAGATACAGTTGTTTTTCTATGGTTTGCAAATACAAAAATTAGGTTTTACTCAATATAACTGTATACTGTAACACTCAATATGACAGTTATTTAAACATAACTCCGACACCACACATGAAAAATGGCTAATAATGCCTGAGATAATGCATCTTTTGGAGTTTTACTCAAAACATATGCTTTTTTAAATCTTGCAAATGCAAAACGTAGTTTTTTATTCAATGTGACTATAATAGTCTTAGAATCCTGAGATAATAAGAAAAAAGCAATAAAAATGTATTCCAATATGACTCCTAATCCAAACGTGCAAAATGTCTAAAAATGCCTGTGATATTGGAATAATGTTAGTTTTACTAGATACAGTTGTTTTTCTATGCTTTGCAAATACAAAATTTAGGTTTTACTCAATATGTAACACTGTAACACTTAATATGACAGTTATTTAAACATAACTCCTACACCACACATGAAAAATGGCTAATAATGCCTGATATAATGCATCTTTTGGAGTTTTACTCGAAAAATATGCTTTTTTAAATCTTACAAATGCAAAAAGTAGTTTTTTACTCAATATGACTATAATGTTCTTGGAATCCTGAGATAATGCAAAAAAAGCAATAAAAATTTATTCAAACATAACTTCTAAACAACACATGAAAAATGGCTAATAATGCGTTGAGATGTGTAATTTTGTTAGTTGTACTAGAAAAATGATCTTTTGTAAGGTTAGCAAAGACAAAAGTTGTTTTTTTTATGCAATATAACAGTGTAACTGTCATATTAAATATGAAAGGTTTATAATCATAACTCCAAAACCAAACTTGAAATTTGTCTAAAAAGCCTATAATATTGAATTTATGTGAGTTTTAACAGAATCAGGTATTTTGGAGAGGTTCACAAATACAACAATTTGGGTTTTCCTGGCCTCATATTGGTCACACTCAAAATGACAGTTTTTGAAACATAACTCCAAAAGTAAAAATGCAACGTGTCTAAAAATGCCTGAAGAAATGTATCTTTGAGAGTTTTTCTGTGAAAAAAAACATTCGGTAAGGTTGGCTTGAAAAAAAAGTATTTTTCTACTAATTTGACAGTAATGTACTTAGAATCCTGAGATAATGCAAAAAAAGCAATTAAAAGGTATTCCAACATAATTCCTGTTTCAAACGTTCAAAATGTCTAAAAATGCCTGTGATATTGAATAAATGTGAGTTTTACTAGATATAGGTTTTTTTTATGGTTTGCAAATACAAAAATAAGGTTTTACTCAATATGACTGTATAATATAACACTCAATATGACAGTTATTTAAACATAACTCCTACACTACACATGAAAAATGTCTAATAATGCCTGAAATAATGCATCTTTGAGAGTTTTACTCAAAGCATAAGCTTTTTTAACTTTTGCAAATGCAAAAAGTTGTTTTTTACTCAACATGACTATAATGTTCTTAGATTCCTGAGATGATGCGAAAAAAGCAATAAAAACATAACTCCTAATCCAAACGTGCAAAATGTCTAAAAATGCCTGTGATATTGAATTAATATTAGTTTTACTAGATACAGTTGTTTTTCTATGGTTTGCAAATACAAAATTTAGGTTTTACTCAATGTGACTGTATACTGTAACACTCAATATGACAGTTATTTAAACATAACTCCAACACCACACATGAAAAACGGCTAATAATGCCTGAAATAATGCATCTTTGGGAGTTTTACTCGAAACATATGCTTTTTCAAATATTGCAAATGCAAAAAGTCGTGTTTTACTATATATGACTACAAAGGCTTACAATCCTGACATAATGCAAAAAAAGTAAAAAAAAAATGTATTCAAACATAACTTCTAAAAAACACATGCAAAATGGCTAATAATGCCTAGAGATATGTATTTTTGTTAGTTGTACTAGAAAAATTATCTTTTGTAAGGTTTGCAAAGACACAAGTTAGTTTTTTGATTCAATATAACAGTGTAACAGTCATACTAAATATGAAAGGTTTATAATCATAACTCCAAAACTAAACTAGAAATTTGTCTAAAAAAGCATTTAATATTGAATTTATGTGAGTTTTACCAAAATCGGGTATTTTGGAAAGAATCACAAATACAAAAACTAGGTTTTACTCAATATGACTGTATAATGTAACCCCCAATAGAACAGTTATTTAAACATAACTCCTACACCACACATGAAAAATGGCTAATAATGCCTGAAATGATGGGAGTTTTTACTCCAAATGCAAAAAGTAGTTTTTTATTCAATATGACTATAATAGTCCTAGAATCCTGAGATAATGCGAAAAAAGCAATAAAAATGTATTCAACATAACTCCTAATCCAAACGTGCAAAATGTCTAAAAATGCCTGTTATATTGAATTAATGTTAGTTTTACTAGATACAGTTGTTTTTCTATGGTTTGCAAATACAAAATTTAGGTTTTACTCAAAAGGACTGTATACTGTAACACTCAATATGACAGTTATTTAAACATAACTCCGACACCACACATGAAAAATGGCTAATAATGCCTGAGATAATGCATCTTTTGGAGTTTTACTCAAAACATATGCTTTTTTAAATCTTGCAAATGCAAAAAGTAGTTTTTTATTCAATATGACTATAATAGTCTTAGAATCCTGAGATAATGCAAAAAAAGCAATACAAATGTATTCCAACATAACTTCTAAACAACACATGCAAAATGGTTAATAATGCCTAGAGATATGTATTTTTGTTAGTTGTACTAGAAAAATATCTTTTGTAAGGTTTACAAAGACACAAGTTAGTTTTTTTTTCAATATAACAGTGTAACTGTCATACTAAATATGAAGGTTTATAATCATAACTCCAAAACTAAACGTGAAATTTGACTAAAAAAGCCTGTAATATTGAATTTATGTGAGTTTTACCAGAATCGGGTATTTTGGAAAGAATCACTAATACAAAAATTGGGTTTTACTGGCCTCATATTGGTCACACTCAAAATGACAGTTTTTGAAACAAAACTCCAAAAAATATGCATGCAAAAATGTCTAATAATGCCTGAAGAAATGGATCTTTGAGAGTTTTCCTGAAAAAAAAAACATTTGGCAAGGTTTGCAAAAACAAAATATAATTTTTTGCTCAATTTGACAGTAATATACTTAGAATCCCGAGATAAAGCTTAAAAAAACTATAAAAATGTATTCCAACATAATTCCTAATCCAAACGTGCAAAATATCTAAAAATGCCTATGATATTGAATACATGTGAGTTTTGCTAGATACAGTTGTTTTTCTATGGTTTGCAAATACAAAAAGGAGGTTTTAGTCAATATGACTGTATACTGTAACACTCAATATAACAGTTATTTAAACATAAATCCTACACAACACATGAAAAATGGCTAATAATGCCTGAAATAATGCATCTTTGGGAGTTTTACTGAAAGCATATGCTTTTTTAAATCTTACAAATGCAAAGAGTAGTTGTTTACTCAATATGACTATAATCTTCTTAGAATCCTGGGATAATGCGAAAAAAGCAATAAAAATGTATTCAAACATAACTTCTAAACAACACATGAAAAATGGCTAATAATGCCTAGAGATGTGTATTTTTGTTAGTTGTACTAGAAAAATGATCTTTTGTAAGGTTAGCAAAGACACAAGTTGTTTTTTGTATTCAATATAACAGTGTAACTGTCATACCAAATATGAAAGGTTTATAATCATAACTCCAAAACCAAACTTGAAATTTGTCTAAAAAAGCCTGTAATATTGAATTTATGTGAGCTTTACCAGAATCAGGTGTTTTGGAAAGAATCAAAATAAGAAAACTAGGTTTTACTCAATATGACTGTATACTGTAACACTCAATATGACAGTTATTTAAACATTACTCCTACACCACGCATGCAAAATGGCTAATAATGCCTGAAATAATGCATCTTTTGGGAGTTTTACTCGAAACATATGCTAATTTAAATATTGCAAATGTAAAAATACAGTAATGTATTTAGAATCCTGAGATAAAGCGAAAACAAAAAATGAAAATGTATTCCATCATAATTCCTAATCCAAACGTGCAAAATGTCTAAAAATGCCTGTGATATTGAATAATGTTCGTTTTACTAGATACAGTTTTATGGCTTGCAAATACAAAATTTAGGTTTTACTCAATATGACTGTATACTTTAACACTCAATATGACAGTTATTTAAACATAACTCCTACACCACACATGCAAAATGTCTAATAATGCCTGAAGAAATGCATCTTTGAGAGTTTTCCTTAAAAAAAAAACATTTGGCAAGGTTTGCAAAAACAAAATATATTTTTTTACTCAATTTGACAGTAATGTACTTAGAATCCGGGGATAAAGCGAAAAAAACAATAAAAATGTATTCAAACATAATTCCTAATCCAAACGTGCAAAATGTCTAAAAATGCCTATGATATTGAATACGTGTGAGTTTTACTAGATGCAGTTCTTTTTCCATGGTTTGCAAATACAAAAATGAAGTTTTAGTCAATATGACTGTATACTGTAACACTCAATATGACAGTTATTTAAACATAGTTCCTACACCACACATGAAAAATGGCTAATAATGCCTGAAATAATGCATCTTTGGGAGTTTTACTGGAAGCATTTGCTTTTTTAAATTTTGCAAATGCAAAAAGTAGTTTTTTAATCACTATGACTATAATGTTCTTAGAATCCTGAGATAATGCGAAAAAAGCAATAAAAATGTATTCCAACATAATTCCTAATCTAATCGTGCAAAATGTCTAGAAATGCCTGTGATATTGAATAAATGTTAGTTTTACTAGATACAGTTGTTTTTCTATGGTTTGCAAATAAAAAATTTAGATTTTACTCAATATGACTGTATACTGTAGCACTCAAAATGACAGTTATTTAAACATTACTCCTACACCACACATGCGAAATGGCTAATAATGCCTGAATTAATGCATCTTTGCGATTTTTACTCGAAACATATGCTTTTTTAAATCTTGCAAATACAAAAAGTAGTTTTTATTCAATATGACTATAATAGTCTTAGAATCCTGAGATAATGCAAAAAAAGCAATACAAATGTATTCCAACATAACTTTTAAACAACACATGCAAAATGGCTAGTAATGCCTAGAGATATGTATTTTTGTTAGTTGTACTAGAAAAAATATCTTGTGTAAGGTTTGCAAAGACACAAGTTAGTTTTTTTATTCCATATAACAGTGTAACTGTCATACTAAATATGAAAGGTTTATAATCATAACTCCAAAACTTAACGTGAAATGTGTCTAAAAAAGCCTGTAATATTGTATTTATGTTAGTTTTACCAGAAACGGGTATTTTGGAAAGAATCACAAATAAAAAAACTAGGTTTTACTCAATATGACTGAATACTGTAACACCCAATATGACAGTTATTTAATTTTAACTCCTACACCACACATTAAAAATGGCTAATAATAACTGAAATGATGCATCTTTTGGAGTTTTACTCGAAGCATATGCTTTTTTAAATCTTGCAAATGCAAAAAGTAGTTTTTTATTCAATATGACTACAATAGTCTTAGAATCCTGAGATAATGCGAAAAAAGCAATAAAAATGTTTTCCAACATAACTCCTAATCCAAACGTGCAAAATGTCTAAAAATGCCTGTGATATTGAATAATTGTTAGTTTGACTAGATACAGTTGTTTTTCTATGGTTTGCAAATACAAAATTTGGGTTTTACTCAATATGATTGTATACTGTAACACTCAATATGACAGTTATTTAAACATAACTCCTACACACCACACATGAAAAATGGCTAACAATGCCTGAAATAATGCATCTTTTGGAGTTTTACTGGAAACATATGCTTTTTAAAATCTTGCAAATGCAAAAAGTAGTTTTTTACTCAATATGACTATAATGTCCTTAGAATCCTGAGATAATGCGAAAAAAGCAATAAAAATGTATTCCAACATAATTCCTAATCCAAACGTGCAAAATGTCTAAAAATGCCTGTGATATTAAATACATATGAGTTTTACTAGATACACTTGTTTTTCTATGGTTTGCAAATACAAAAATTAGGTTTTACTCAATATAACTGTATACTGTAACACTCAATATGACAGTTATTTAAACATAACTCCGACACCACACATGAAAAATGGCTAATAATGCCTGAGATAATGCATCTTTTGGAGTTTTACTCAAAACATATGCTTTTTTAAATCTTGCAAATGCAAAACGTAGTTTTTTATTCAATGTGACTATAATAGTCTTAGAATCCTGAGATAATAAGAAAAAAGCAATAAAAATGTATTCCAATATGACTCCTAATCCAAACGTGCAAAATGTCTAAAAATGCCTGTGGTATTGGAATAATGTTAGTTTTACTAGATACAGTTGTTTTTCTATGCTTTGCAAATACAAAATTTAGGTTTTACTCAATATGTAACACTGTAACACTTAATATGACAGTTATTTAAACATAACTCCTACACCACACATGAAAAATGGCTAATAATGCCTGAAATAATGCATCTTTTGGAGTTTTACTCGAAAAATATGCTTTTTTAAATCTTACAAATGCAAAAAGTAGTTTTTTACTCAATATGACTATAATGTTCTTGGAATCCTGAGATAATGCAAAAAAAGCAATAAAAATTTATTCAAACATAACTTCTAAACAACACATGAAAAATGGCTAATAATGCGTTGAGATGTGTAATTTTGTTAGTTGTACTAGAAAAATGATCTTTTGTAAGGTTAGCAAAGACAAAAGTTGTTTTTTTTATGCAATATAACAGTGTAACTGTCATATTAAATATGAAAGGTTTATAATCATAACTCCAAAACCAAACTTGAAATTTGTCTAAAAAGCCTATAATATTGAATTTATGTGAGTTTTAACAGAATCAGGTATTTTGGAGAGGTTCACAAATACAACAATTTGGTTTTCCTGGCCTCATATTGGTCACACTCAAAATGACAGTTTTTGAAACATAACTCCAAAAGTAAAAATGCAACGTGTCTAAAAATGCCTGAAGAAATGTATCTTTGAGAGTTTTTCTGTGAAAAAAAACATTCGGTAAGGTTGGCTTGAAAAAAAAGTATTTTTCTACTAATTTGACAGTAATGTACTTAGAATCCTGAGATAATGCAAAAAAAGCAATTAAAAGGTATTCCAACATAATTCCTGTTTCAAACGTTCAAAATGTCTAAAAATGCCTGTGATATTGAATAAATGTGAGTTTTACTAGATATAGGTTTTTTTTATGGTTTGCAAATACAAAAATAAGGTTTTACTCAATATGACTGTATAATATAACACTCAATATGACAGTTATTTAAACATAACTCCTACACTACACATGAAAAATGTCTAATAATGCCTGAAATAATGCATCTTTGAGAGTTTTACTCAAAGCATAAGCTTTTTTAACTTTTGCAAATGCAAAAAGTTGTTTTTTACTCAACATGACTATAATGTTCTTAGATTCCTGAGATGATGCGAAAAAAGCAATAAAAACATAACTCCTAATCCAAACGTGCAAAATGTCTAAAAATGCCTGTGATATTGAATTAATATTAGTTTTACTAGATACAGTTGTTTTTCTATGGTTTGCAAATACAAAATTTAGGTTTTACTCAATGTGACTGTATACTGTAAAACTCAATATGACAGTTATTTAAACATAACTCCAACACCACACATGAAAAACGGCTAATAATGCCTGAAATAATGCATCTTTGGGAGTTTTACTCGAAACATATGCTTTTTCAAATATTGCAAATGCAAAAAGTCGTGTTTTACTATATATGACTACAAAGGCTTACAATCCTGACATAATGCAAAAAAAGTAAAAAAAAAAATGTATTCAAACATAACTTCTAAAAAACACATGCAAAATGGCTAATAATGCCTAGAGATATGTATTTTTGTTAGTTGTACTATAAAAATGATCTTTTGTAAGGTTTGCAAAGACACAAGTTAGTTTTTTGATTCAATATAACAGTGTAACAGTCATACTAAATATAAAAGGTTTATAATCATAACTCCAAAACTAAACTAGAAATTTGTCTAAAAAAGCATTTAATATTGAATTTATGTGAGTTTTACCAAAATCGGGTATTTTGGAAAGAATCACAAATACAAAAACTAGGTTTTACTCAATATGACTGTATAATGTAACCCCCAATAGAACAGTTATTTAAACATAACTCCTACACCACACATGAAAAATGGCTAATAATGCCTGAAATGATGGGAGTTTTACTCCAAATGCAAAAAGTAGTTTTTTATTCAATATGACTATAATAGTCCTAGAATCCTGAGATAATGCGAAAAAAGCAATAAAAATGTATTCAACATAACTCCTAATCCAAACGTGCAAAATGTCTAAAAATGCCTGTTATATTGAATTAATGTTAGTTTTACTAGATACAGTTGTTTTTCTATGGTTTGCAAATACAAAATTTAGGTTTTACTCAAAAGGACTGTATACTGTAACACTCAATATGACAGTTATTTAAAAATAACTCCGACACCACACATGAAAAATGGCTAATAATGCCTGAGATAATGCATCTTTTGGAGTTTTACTCAAAACATATGCTTTTTTAAATCTTGCAAATGCAAAAAGTAGTTTTTTATTCAATATGACTATAATAGTCTTAGAATCCTGAGATAATGCAAAAAAAGCAATACAAATGTATTCCAACATAACTTCTAAACAACACATGCAAAATGGTTAATAATGCCTAGAGATATGTATTTTTGTTAGTTGTACTAGAAAAAATATCTTTTGTAAGGTTTACAAAGACACAAGTTAGTTTTTTTTTTCAATATAACAGTGTAACTGTCATACTAAATATGAAAGGTTTATAATCATAACTCCAAAACTAAACGTGAAATTTGACTAAAAAAGCCTGTAATATTGAATTTATGTGAGTTTTACCAGAATCGGGTATTTTGGAAAGAATCACTAATACAAAAATTGGGTTTTACTGGCCTCATATTGGTCACACTCAAAATGACAGTTTTTGAAACAAAACTCCAAAAATATGCATGCAAAATGTCTAATAATGCCTGAAGAAATGGATCTTTGAGAGTTTTCCTGAAAAAAAAAACATTTGGCAAGGTTTGCAAAAACAAAATATATTTTTTTGCTCAATTTGACAGTAATATACTTAGAATCCCGAGATAAAGCTTAAAAAAACTATAAAAATGTATTCCAACATAATTCCTAATCCAAACGTGCAAAATATCTAAAAATGCCTATGATATTGAATACATGTGAGTTTTGCTAGATACAGTTGTTTTTCTATGGTTTGCAAATACAAAAAGGAGGTTTTAGTCAATATGACTGTATACTGTAACACTCAATATAACAGTTATTTAAACATAAATCCTACACAACACATGAAAAATGGCTAATAATGCCTGAAATAATGCATCTTTGGGAGTTTTACTGAAAGCATATGCTTTTTTAAATCTTACAAATGCAAAGAGTAGTTGTTTACTCAATATGACTATAATCTTCTTAGAATCCTGGGATAATGCGAAAAAAGCAATAAAAATGTATTCAAACATAACTTCTAAACAACACATGAAAAATGGCTAATAATGCCTAGAGATGTGTATTTTTGTTAGTTGTACTAGAAAAATGATCTTTTGTAAGGTTAGCAAAGACACAAGTTGTTTTTTGTATTCAATATAACAGTGTAACTGTCATACCAAATATGAAAGGTTTATAATCATAACTCCAAAACCAAACTTGAAATTTGTCTAAAAAAGCCTGTAATATTGAATTTATGTGAGCTTTACCAGAATCAGGTGTTTTGGAAAGAATCAAAAATAAGAAAACTAGGTTTTACTCAATATGACTGTATACTGTAACACTCAATATGACAGTTATTTAAACATTACTCCTACACCACGCATGCAAAATGGCTAATAATGCCTGAAATAATGCATCTTTGGGAGTTTTACTCGAAACATATGCTAATTTAAATATTGCAAATGCAAAAATACAGTAATGTATTTGGAATCCTGAGATAAAGCGAAAACAAAAAATGAAAATGTATTCCATCATAATTCCTAATCCAAACGTGCAAAATGTCTAAAAATGCCTGTGATATTGAATAATGTTCGTTTTACTAGATACAGTTTTATGGCTTGCAAATACAAAATTTAGGTTTTACTCAATATGACTGTATACTTTAACACTCAATATGACAGTTATTTAAACATAACTCCTACACCACACATGCAAAATGTCTAATAATGCCTGAAGAAATGCATCTTTGAGAGTTTTCCTTAAAAAAAAAAACATTTGGCAAGGTTTGCAAAAACAAAATATATTTTTTTACTCAATTTGACAGTAATGTACTTAGAATCCGGGGATAAAGCGAAAAAAACAATAAAAATGTATTCAAACATAATTCCTAATCCAAACGTGCAAAATGTCTAAAAATGCCTATGATATTGAATACGTGTGAGTTTTACTAGATGCAGTTCTTTTTCCATGGTTTGCAAATACAAAAATGAAGTTTTAGTCAATATGACTGTATACTGTAACACTCAATATGACAGTTATTTAAACATAGTTCCTACACCACACATGAAAAATGGCTAATAATGCCTGAAATAATGCATCTTTGGGAGTTTTACTGGAAGCATTTGCTTTTTTAAATTTTGCAAATGCAAAAAGTAGTTTTTTAATCACTATGACTATAATGTTCTTAGAATCCTGAGATAATGCAAAAAAGCAATAAAAATGTATTCCAACATAATTCCTAATCTAATCGTGCAAAATGTCTAGAAATGCCTGTGATATTGAATAAATGTTAGTTTTACTAGATACAGTTGTTTTTCTATGGTTTGCAAATAAAAAATTTAGATTTTACTCAATATGACTGTATACTGTAGCACTCAAAATGACAGTTATTTAAACATTACTCCTACACCACACATGCGAAATGGCTAATAATGCCTGAATTAATGCATCTTTGCGATTTTTACTCGAAACATATGCTTTTTTAAATCTTGCAAATACAAAAAGTAGTTTTTATTCAATATGACTATAATAGTCTTAGAATCCTGAGATAATGCAAAAAAAGCAATACAAATGTATTCCAACATAACTTTTAAACAACACATGCAAAATGGCTAGTAATGACTAGAGATATGTATTTTTGTTAGTTGTACTAGAAAAAATATCTTGTGTAAGGTTTGCAAAGACACAAGTTAGTTTTTTTATTCCATATAACAGTGTAACTGTCATACTAAATATGAAAGGTTTATAATCATAACTCCAAAACTTAACGTGAAATGTGTCCAAAAAAGCCTGTAATATTGTATTTATGTTAGTTTTACCAGAAACGGGTATTTTGGAAAGAATCACAAATAAAAAAACTAGATTTTACTCAATATGACTGAATACTGTAACACCCAATATGACAGTTATTTAATTTTAACTCCTACACCACACATTAAAAATGGCTAATAATAACTGAAATGATGCATCTTTTGGAGTTTTACTCGAAGCATATGCTTTTTTAAATCTTGCAAATGCAAAAAGTAGTTTTTTATTCAATATGACTACAATAGTCTTAGAATCCTGAGATAATGCGAAAAAAGCAATAAAAATGTTTTCCAACATAACTCCTAATCCAAACGTGCAAAATGTCTAAAAATGCCTGTGATATTGAATAAGTGTTAGTTTGACTAGATACAGTTGTTTTTCTATGGTTTGCAAATACAAAATTTGGGTTTTACTCAATATGATTGTATACTGTAACACTCAATATGACAGTTATTTAAACATAACTCCTACACACCACACATGAAAAATGGCTAACAATGCCTGAAATAATGCATCTTTTGGAGTTTTACTGGAAACATATGCTTTTTAAAATCTTGCAAATGCAAAAAGTAGTTTTTTACTCAATATGACTATAATGTCCTTAGAATCCTGAGATAATGCGAAAAAAGCAATAAAAATGTATTCCAACATAACTCCTAATCCAAACGTGCAAAATGTCTAAAAATGCCTGTTATATTGAATTAATGCTAGTTTTACTAGATACAGTTGTTTTGCTATGGTTTGCAAATACAAAATTTAGGTTGTACTCAATATGACTGTATACTGTAACACTCAATATGACAGTTATTTAAACATAACTCCTACACCACACATGAAAAATGGCTAATAATGCCTGAAATAATGCATCTTTGGGAGTTTTACTCGAACCATATGCTTTTTTAAATCTTGCAAATGCAAAAAGTAGTTTTTTATTCAATATGACTACAATAGTCTTAGAATCCTGAGATAATGCGAAAAAAGCAATAAAAATGTATTCCAACATAACTCCTAATCCAAACGTGCAAAATGTCTAAAAATGCCTGTGATATTGAATATTTTTTAGTTTGACTAGATACAGTTGTTTTTCTATGGTTTGCAAATACAAAATTTAGGTTTTACTCAATATGACTGTCTACTGTAACACTCAATATGACAGTTATACTGTAACACTCAATATGACAGTTATTTAAACATAACTCCTACACCACACATGAGAAATGGCTAATAATGCCTGAAATAATGCATCTTTGGGAGTTTTACTCTAAGCATATGCTTTTTTAAATCTTGCAAATGCAAAAAGTAGTTTTTTATTCAATATGACTACAATAGTCTTAGAATCCTGAGATAATGCGAAAAAAGCAATAAAAATGAATTCCAACATAACTCCTAATCCAAACGTGCAAAATGTCTAAAAATGCCTGTGATATTGAATTAATGTTAGTTTGACTAGATACACTTGTTTTTCTATGGTTTGCAAATACAAAATTTAGGTTTTACTCAATATCATTGTATACTGTAGCACTCAATATGACAGTTATTTAAACATAACTCCTACACCACACATGAAAAATGGCTAATATTGCCTGAAATATTGCATCTTTTGAAGTTTTACTGGAAACATATGCTTTTTAAATTCTTGCAAATGCAAAAAGTAGTTTTTTACTCAATATGACTATGATGTCCTTAGAATCCTGAGATAATGCGAAAAAAGCAATAAAAATGTATTCCAACATAATTCCTAATCCAAACGTGCAAAATGTCTAAAAATGCCTGTGATATTGGATAAATGTTAGTTTTATTAGATACAGTGGTTTTTCTATGGTTTGCAAATACAAAATTTAGGTTTTACTCAATATGACTGTATACTGTAACACTCAATATGACAGTTATTTAAACATAACTCCTACACCACACATGAAAAATGGCTAATAATGCCTGAAATAATGCATCTTTTGGAGTTTTACTGGAAACATATGCTTTTTAAAATCTTGCAAATGCAAAAAGTAGTTTTTTACTTAATATGACTAAAATGTCCTTAGAATCCTGAGATAATGCGAAAAAAGCAATAAAAATGTATTCCAACATAATTCCTAATCCAAACGTGCAAAATGTCTAAAAATGCCTGTGATATTGAATAAATGTTAGTTTTATTAGATACAGTGGTTTTTCTATGGTTTGCAAATACAAAATTTAGGTTTTACTCAATATGACTGTATACTGTAACACTCAATATGACAGTTATTTAAACATAACTCCTACACCACACATGAAAAATGGCTAATAATGCCTGAAATAATGCATCTTTGGGAGTTTTACTCGAAACATATGCTTTTTTAAATCTTGCAAATGCAAAAAGTAGTTATTATTCAATATGACTATAATAGTCTTAGAATCCTGAGATAATGCGAAAAAAGCAATAAAAATGTATTCAAACATAACTTCCAAACAACACATGCAAATAGGCTAATAATGCCTAGGGATATGTATTTTTGTTAGTTGTACTAGAAAAATGATCCTTTGTTAGGTTTGCAAATGCACAAGTTAGTTTTTTTATTCCATATAACAGTGTAACTGTCTTATTAAATATGAAAGGTTTATAATCATAACTCCAAAACCAAACTTGAAATTTGTCTAAAAAAGCCTGTAATATTGAATTTATGTGAGTTTTACCAGAATCAGGTATTTTGGAAAGACTCACAAATACAAAAACTAGGTTTTACTCAATATGACTGTATACTGTAACACTCAATATGACAGTTATTTAAACATAACTCCTACACCACACATGAAAAATGGCTAATAATGCCTGAAATAATGCATCTTTAGGAGTTTTACTCTAAGCATATGCTTTTTTAAATCTTGCAAATGCAAAAAGTAGTTTTTTATTCATTATGACTACAATAGTCTTAGAATCCTGAGATAATGCGAAAAAAGCAATAAAAATGTATTCCAACATAACTTCCAAATAACACATGCAAATAGGCTAATAATGCCTAGGGATATGTATTTTTGTTAGTTGTACTAGAAAAATGATCCTTTGTAAGGTTTGCAAATGCACAAGTTAGTTTTTTTATTCCATATAACAGTGTAACAGTCATATTAAATATGAAAGGTTTATAATCATAACTCCAAAACCAAACTTGAATTTTGTCTAAAAAAGCCTGTAATATTGAATTTATGTGAGTTTTACCAGAATCAGGTATTTTGGAAAGACTCACAAATACAAAAACTAGGTTTTACTCAATATGACTGTATACTGTAACACTCAATATGACAGTTATTTAAACATAACTCCTACACCACACATGAAAAATGGCTGATAATGCCTGAAATAATGCATCTTTTGGAGTTTTACTCGAAGCATATGCTTTTTAAAATCTTGCAAATGCAAAAAGTTGTTTTTTATTCAATGTGACTATAATAGTCTTAGAATCCTGAAATAATGCGAAAAAAGCAATAAAAATGTATTCCAACATAACTTCCAAATAACACATGCAAGTAGGCTAATAATGCCTAGGGATATGTATTTTTGTTAGTTGTACTAGAAAAATGATCCTTTGTAAGGTTTGCAAATGCACAAGTTAGTTTTTTTATTCCATATAACAGTGTAACAGTCATATTAAATATGAAAGGTTTATAATCATAACTCCAAAACCAAACTTGAATTTTGTCTAAAAAAGCCTTTGATATTGAATTTATGTGAGTTTTACCAGAATCAGGTATTTTGGAAAGAATCATAAATACAAAAACTAGGTTTTACTCAATATGACTGTATACTGTAACACTCAATATGACAGTTATTTAAACATAACTCCTACACCACACATGAAAAATGGCTAATAATGCCTGAAATAATGCATCTTTGGGAGTTTTACTCTAAGCATATGCTTTTTTAAATCTTGCAAATGCAAAAAGTAGTTTTTTATTCAATATGACTACAATAGTCTTAGAATCCTGAGATAATGCGAAAAAAGCAATAAAAATGTATTCCAACATAACTTCCAAATAACACATGCAAATAGGCTAATAATGCCTAGGGATATGTATTTTTGTTAGTTGTACTAGAAAAATGATCCTTTGTTAGGTTTGCAAATGCACAAGTTAGTTTTTTTATTCCATATAACAGTGTAACTGTCTTATTAAATATGAAAGGTTTTACTCAATATGACTGTATACTGTAACACTCAATATGACAGTTATTTAAACATAACTCCTACACCACACATGAAAAATGGCTAATAATGCCTGAAATAATGCATCTTTGGGAGTTTTACTCGAAGCATATGCTTTTTTAAATCTTGCAAATGCAAAAAGTAGTTTTTTATTCAATATGACTACAATAGTCTTAGAATCCTGAGATAATGCAAAAAAGCAATAAAAATGTATTCCAACATAACTCCTAATCAAAACGTGCAAAATGTCTAAAAATGCCTGTGATATTGAATAATTGTTAGTTTGACTAGATACAGTTGTTTTTCTATGGTTTGCAAATACAAAATTTAGGTTTTACTCAATATGATTGTATACTGTAACACCCAATATGACAGTTATTTAACCATAACTCCTACACCACACATGAAAAATGGCTAATAATGCCTGAAATAATGCATCTTTTGGAGTTTTCCTGGAAACATATGCTTTTTAAAATCTTGCAAATGCAAAAAGTAGTTTTTTACTCAATATGACTAAAATGTCCTTAGAATCCTGAGATAATGCGAAAAAAAGCAATAAAAATGTATTCCAACATTATTCCTAATCCAAACGTGCAAAATGTCTAAAAATGCCTGTGATATTGAATACATTTTAGTTTTACTAGATACAGTGGTTTTTCTATGGTTTGCAAATACAAAATTTAGGTTTTACTCAATATGACTGTATACTGTAACACTCAATATGACAGTTATTTAAACATAACTCCTACACCACACATGAAAAATGGCTTATAATGCCTGAAATAATGCATCTTTGGGAGTTTTACTCGAAGCATATGCTTTTTTAAATCTTGCAAATGCAAAAAGTAGTTTTGTATTCAATATGACTACAATAGTCTTAGAATCCTGAGATAATGCGAAAAAAGCAATACAAATGTATTCCAACATAACTCCTAAACCAAACGTGCAAAATGTCTAAAAATGCCTGTGATATTGAATTAATGTCAGTTTGACAAGATACAGTTGTTTTTCTATGGTTTGCAAATACAAAATTTAGGTTTTACTCAATATGACTGTATACTGTAACACTCAATATGACAGTTATTTAAACTTAACTCCTACACCACACATGAGAAATGGCTAATAATGCCTGAAATAATGCATCTTTTGGAGTTTTACTCGAAGCATATGCATTTTTAAATCTTGCAAATGCAAAAAGTTGTTTTTTATTCAATGTGACTATAATAGTCTTAGAATCCTGAGATAATGCGAAAAAAGCAATAAAAATGTATTCCAACATAACTTCCAAACAACAAATGAAAATAGGCTAATAATGCCTAGGGATATGTATTTTTGTTAGTTGTACTAGAAAAATGATCCTCTGTTAGGTTTGCAAATGCACAAGTTAGTTTTTTTATTCCATATAACAGTGTAACTGTCTTATTAAATATGAAAGGTTTATAATCATAACTCCAAAACCAAACTTGAAATTTGTCTAAAAAAGCCTGTAATATTGAATTTATGTGAATTTTACCAGAATCAGGTATTTTGGAAAGAATCACAAATACAATAACTAGGTTTTCTCAATATGACTGTATACTGTAACACTCAATATGACAGTTATTTAAACATAACTCCTACACCACACATGAAAAATGGCTAATAATGCCTGAAATAATGCATCTTTGGGAGTTTTACTCTAAGCATATGCTTTTTTAAATCTTGCAAATGCAAAAAGTAGTTTTTTATTCAATATGACCACAATAGTCTTAGAATCCTGAGATAATGCGAAAAAAGCAATAAAAATGTATTCCAACATAACTCCTAATCCAAACGTGCAAAATGTCTAAAAATGCCTGTGATATTGATATAATGTTAGTTTGACTAGATACAGTTGTTTTTCTATGGTTTGCAAATACAAAATTTAGGTTTTACTCAATATCATTGTATACTGTAGCACTCAATATGACAGTTATTTAAACATAACTCCTACACCACACATGAAAAATGACTAATAATGCCTGAAATAATGCACCTTTGGGAGTTTTACTCGAAACATATGCTTTTTTAAATCTTGCAAATGCAAAAAGTAGTTTTTTATTCAATATGACTACAATAGTCTTAGATAATGCGAAAAAAGCAATAAAAATGTATTCCAACATAACTTCTAAACAACACATGCAAAATGGCTAGTAATGCCTAGAGATATGTATTTTTGTTAGTTGTACTAGAAAAATGATCTTGTGTAAGGTTTGCAAAGACACAAGTTAATTTTTTATTCAATATAACAGTGTAACTGTCATACTAAATATGAAAGGTTTATAATCATAACTCCAAAACCAAACATGAAACTTGTCTAAAAAAGCCTGTAATATTGAATTTATGTGAGTTTTACCAGAATCGGGTATTTTGGAAAGAATCACAAATACAAACATTGGGTTTTACTGGCCTCATATTTGTCACATTCAAAATGACAGTTTTTGAAACAAAACTCTTAAAATATGCATGCGAAATGTCTAATAATGCCTGAAAAAATGCATCTTTGTATTCAATATCACAGGCATTTTTAGACATTTTGCACGTTTGGATTAGGAATTATGATGGAATACATTTTCATTTATTTTTTCGCTTTATCTCATGATTCTAGGTACATTACTGTCAAATTGAGTAAAAAATTAAATTTTGTTTTTGCAAACCTTGCCAAATGTTTTTTTTTTTTTTTCAGGAAAACTCTCAAAGATGCATTTCTTCAGGCATTATTCGACATTTTGCATGTGTGGTGTAGGAGTTATGTTTAAATAACTGTCATATTGAATGTTAAAGTATACAGTCATATTGAGTAAAACCTAAATTTTGTATTTGCAAGCCATAAAACTGTATCTAGTAAAACGAACATTAATTCAATATCACAGGCATTTTTAGACATTTTGCACGTTTGGATTAGGAATTATGATGGAATACATTTTCATTTTTTGTTTTCGCTTTATCTCAGGATTCTAAGTACATTACTGTCTTTTTGCATTTGCAATATTTAAATAAGCATATGTTTCGAGTAAAACTCCCAAAGATGCATTATTTCAGGCATTATTAGCCATTTTACATGTGTGGTGTAGGAGTAATGTTTAAATAACTGTCATATTGTGTGTTACATTATACAGTCATATTGAGTAAAACCTCATTTTTGTATTTGCAAACCATAAAAAAAAAACTGTATCTAGTAAAACTCATATTTATTCAATATCACAGGCATTTTTAGACATTTTGAACGTTTGAATTAGGAATTATGTTGGAATATCTTTTAATTGCTTTTTTCGCATTATCTCAAGATTCCAAGTACATTACTGTCAAATTAGTAGAAAAATACTTTTTGTTTTCGCCAACCTTACCAAATGTTTTTTTTTCCAGAAAAACTCTCAAAGATACATTTCTTCAAGGATCTTTAGACACGTTGCATTTCTACTTTTGGAGTTATGTTTCAAAAACGGTCATTTTGAGTGTGACTAATATGAGACCAGGAAAACCAAATTTTTGTATTTGTGAACCTCTCCTGAATACCTGATTCTGTTAAAACTCACATAAATTCAATATAATAGGCTTTTTAGACAAATTTCAAGTTTGGTTTTGGAGTTATGATTATAAACCTTTTATATTTAGTATGACTGTTACACTGTTAAATTGAATCAAAAAACTAACTTGTGTCTTTGCAAACCTTACAAAAGATAATTTTTCTAGTACAACTAACAAAATTACATATCTCTAGGCATTATTAGCCATTTTGCATGTGCTTTTTAGAAGTTATGTTTGAATACATTTTTTTTACTTATGTCAGGATTGTAAGCCTTTGTAGTCATATAGAGTAAAAAACTACTTTTTGCATTTGCAATATTTAAAAAAGCATATGTTTCGAGTAAAACTCCCAAAGATGCATTATTTCAGGCATTATTAGCCGTTTTTTTCATGTGTGGTGTAGGAGTTATGTTTAAATAACTGTCATATTGAGTGTTACAGTATACAGTCATATTGAGTAAAACCTCATTTTTGTTTTTGCAAACAATAAAAAACAACAACTGTGTCTAGTAAAACTCACATGTATTCAATATCACAGGCATTTTTAGACATTTTGCACGTTTGGATTAGGAGTTATGTTTTTATTGCTTTTTTTGCATTATCTCAGGAATCTAAGAACATTATAGTCATGTTGAGTAAAAACTACTTTTTGCTTTTGCAAAATTTAAAAAAGCAAATGCTTCGAGTAAAACTCCAAAAGACGCATTATTTCAGGCATATTAGCCATTTTTCATGTGTGGTGTAGGCACTATGTTTAAATAACTGTCATATTGAGTGTTACAGTATACAGTCATATTGACTAAAACCTCATTTTTGTATTTGCAAACCATAGAAAAATAACTGCATCTAGTAAAACTCACACGTATTCAATATCATAGGCATTTTAGACATTTTGCACGTTTGGATTAGGAATAATGTTTGAATACATTTTTATTGTTTTTTTCGCTTTATCTCCGGATTCTAAGTACATTACTGTCAAATTGAGTAAAAAATTATATTTGTTTCTGCAAACCTTGCCAAATGTTTTTTTTTTTCAGGAAAACTCTCAAAGATCCATTTTTTCAGGCATTATTAGACATTTTGCATGCATATTTTTGGAGTTTTGTTTCAAAAACTGTCATTTTGAGTGTGACCAATATGAGGCCAGTAAAACCCAATTTTTGTATTAGTGATTCTTTCCAAAATACCCGATTCTGGTAAAACTCACATAAATTCAATATTACAGGCTTTTTTAGACAAATTTCACGTTTAGTTTTGGAGTTATGATTATAAAACCTTTCATATTTAGTATGACAGTTACACTGTTATATTGAAAAAAAAAACTAACTTGTGTCTTTGTAAACCTTACAAAATATATTTTTTCTAGTACAATTAACAAAAATACATATCTCTAGGCATTATTAACCATTTTGCATGTGTTTGTTTAGAAGTTATGTTGGAATACATTTTTATTGCTTTTTTCTTATTATCTCAGGATTCTAAGACTATTATAGTCATATTGAATAAAAACTACTTTTTGCATTTGCAAGATTTAAAAAAGCATATGTTTGAGTAAAACTCCAAAAGATGCATTATCTCAGGCATTAGTAGCCATTTTTCATGTGTGGTGTAGGAGTTATGTTTAAATAACTGTCATATTGAGTGTTACAGTATACAGTCCTTTTGAGTAAAACCTAAATTTTGTATTTGCAAACCATAGCAAAACAACTGTATCTAGTAAAACTAGCATTAATTCAATATAACAGGCATTTTTAGACATTTTGCACGTTTGGATTAGGAGTTATGTTGGAATACATTTTTATTGCTTTTTTCGCATTATCTCAGGATTCTAAGACTATTGTAGTCATATTGAATTAAAAACTACTTTTTGCATTTGCGAGATTTAAAAAGCATATGCTTCGAGTAAAACTCCCAAAGATGCATTATTTCAGTCATTCTCAGCCATTTTTTATGTGTGGTGTAGGAGTTATGTTTAAATAACTGTCATATTGAGTGTTACGGTATACAGTCATATTGAGTAAAACCTCGTTTTTGTATTTGTGATTCCTTTCCAAAATACTGATTCTGGTAAAACTCACATAAATTCAATATTACAGGCTTTTTTAGACAAATTTCAAGTTTGGTTTTGGAGTTATGATTATAAACCTTTCATATTTAGTATGACAGTTACACTGTTATATTGAATAGAAAAAATAACTTGTGTCTTTGCTAACCTTACAAAAGTCATTTTTCTAGTACAACTAACAAAAATACACATCTTTAGGCATTATTAGCCATTTTTCATGTTTTGTTAGAAGTTATGTTATGTTTGAATACATTTTTATTGCTTTTTTCGCATTATCTCAGGATTCTAGGACTATTATAGTCATATTGAATAAAAAACTACTTTTTGCATTTCGAGTAAAACTCCCATTATTTCAGGCATTATTAGCCATTTTTCATGTGTGGTGTAGGAGTTATGTTTAAATAACTGTCATATTGGGCGTTACAGTATACAGTCATATTGAGTAAAACCTAGTTTTTGTATTTGTGATTCTTTCCAAAATACCTGATTTTGGTAAAACTCACATAAATTCAATATTACATGCTTTTTTAGACAAATTTCACGTTTAGTTTTGGAGTTATGATTATAAACCTTTCATATTTAGTATGACAGTTACACTGTTATATTGAATCAAAAAACTAACTTGTGTCTTTGCAAACCTTACAAAAGATCATTTTTCTAGTACAACTAACAGAAATACATATCTCTAGGCATTATTAGCCATTTTGCATGTGTTTTTTAGAAGTTATGTTTGAATACATTTTTTTTTTACTTTTTTTGCATTATGTCAGGATTGTAAGCCTTTGTAGTCATACATAGTAAAACACGACTTTTTGCATTTGCAATATTAAAAAAGCATATGTTTCGAGTAAAACTCCCAAAGATGCATTATTTCAGGCATTATTAGCCGTTTTTCATGTGTGGTGTTGGAGTTATGTTTAAATAACTGTCATATTGAGTGTTACAGTATACAGTCATATTGAGTAAAACCTCATTTTTGTTTTTGCAAACTATAAAAAAACAACTGTGTCTAGTAAAACTCACATGTATTCAATATCACAGGCATTTGTAGACATTTTGCACGTTTGGATTAGGAGTTATGTTTTTAATGCTTTTTTCGCAGTATCTCAGGAATCTAAGAACATTATAGTCATGTTGAGTAAAAATCAACTTTTCGCATTTGCAAAATTTAAAAAAGCTTATGCTTCGAGTAAAACTCCCATAGATGCATTATTTCAGACATTATTTGCATTTTTTCATGTGTGGTGTAGGAGTTATGTTCAAATAACTGTCATATTGAGTGTTAATTTATACAGTCATATTGAGTAAAACCTCATTTTGGTATTTGCAAACCATCAAAAAAAAACTATATCTAGTAAAACTCACATGTATTCAATATCACAGGCATTTTTAGACATTTTGAACGTTTGAATTAGGAATTATGTTGGAATACATTTGTATTGTTTTTTTCGCATTATCTCAGGATTCTAAGTACATTACTGTCAAATTAGTAGAAAAATACTTTTTGTTTTCGCCAACCTTACCAAATGTTTTTTTTTCCCGAAAAACTCTCAAAGATAAATTTCTTCAGGCATTTTTAGACACGTTGCATTTCTACTTTTGGAGTTATGTTTCAAAAACTGTCATTTTGAGTGTGACCAATATGAGGCCAGGAAAACCAAATTTTGTATTTGTGAACCTCTCCAAAATACCTGATTCTGTTAAAACTCACATGAATTCAATATTACAGGCTTTTTTAGACAAATTTCAAGTTGGGTTTTGGAGTTATGATTATAAACCTTTCATATTTAATATGACAGTTACACTGTTATATTGAATAAAAAAAACTAACTTGTGTCTTTGCAAACCTTACAAAAGATTATTTTTCTAGTACAACTAACAAAAATACACATCTGTAGGGATTATCAGCCATTTTGTATGTGGTTTTTAGAAGTTATGTTTGAATACATTTTTATTACTTTTTCGCATTATGTCAGGATTGTAAGACTTTGTAGTCATATTGAGTAAAAAACTACTTTTGGCATTTGCAATATTTAAAAAAGGATATGTATCGAGTAAAAACTCCCAAAGATGCATTATTTCAGGCATTATTACCAATGATTCATGTGTTGTGTAGGATTTATGTTTAAAAAGTGTTACAGTATACAGTCATATTGAGTAAAACCTCATTTTTATTTTTGCAAACTATAAAAAAAACAACTGTGTCTAGTAAAACTAACATTTTTTCAATATTACAGGCATTTTTAGACATTTTGCACGTTTGGATTAGGAGTTATGTTGGAATAAATTTTTTTGTTTGTTTTTTTTCGCATTATCTCAGGATTCTAAGAACATTATAGACATATTGAGTAAAAAACTACTTTTTGCATTTTCAAGATTTAAAAAAAGCATATGCTTCGAGTAAAACTCCCAAATATGCATTATTTCAGGCATTATTAGCCATTTTTCATGTGTGGTGTAGGAGTTATGTTTAAATAACCGTCATATTGAGTGTTACAGTATACAGTCATATTGAGTAAAACTTAGTTTTTGTATTTGTGATTCTTTCCAAAATACCCGATTCTGTTAAAACTCACATACATTCAATATTACAGGCTTTTTTAGACAAATTTCAAGTTTGGTTTTCGAGTTATGATTATAAACCTTTCATATTTAGTATGATAGTTACAATGTTATATTGAATTAAATAAATAACTTGTGTCTTTGCTAACCTCACAAAAGATCAATTTTTTAGTACAACTAACAAAAATACACATCTCTAGGCATTATCAGCCGTTTTTCATGCGTCGTTTGGAATTTATGTTTGATTTTTTTATTGCTTTTTTTGCATTATCTCAGGATTCTAAGTACATTACTGTCAAATTGAGTAAACCATTATATTATGTTTTTGCAAACCTTGCCAAATGTGTTTTTTTTCAGGAAAACTCTCAAAGATGCATTTCTTCAGGCATTATTAGACATTTTGCATGTGTGGTGTAGGAGTTATGTTTAAATAACTGTCATATTGAGTGTTACAGTATACAGTCACATTAAGTAAAACCTAAATTTTGTATTTGCAAACCATAGAAAAACAACTGTATCTAGTAAAACTAACATTAATTCAATATCACAGGCATTTTTAGACATTTTGCACGTTTGGATTAGGAGTTATGTTTTTATTGCTTTTTTCGCATTATCTCAGGAATCTAAGAACATTATAGTCATGTTGAGTAAAAAACTACTTTTTGCATTTGCAAAATTTAAAAAAGCTAATGCTTCGAGTAAAACTCTGAAAGATGCATTATTTCAGGCATTATTAGCCATTTTTCATTTGTGGTGTAGGAACTATGTTTAAATAACTGTCATATTGAGTGTTACAGTATACAGTCATATTGACTAAAACCTCATTTTTGTATTTGCAAACCATAGAAAAACAACTGCATCTTGTAAAACTCACACGTATTCAATATCATAGGCATTTTTCGACATTTTGCACGTTTGGATTAGGAATTATGTTTGAATACATATTTATTGTTTTTTTCGCTTTATCTCCGGATTCTAAGTACATTACTGTCAAATTGAGTAAAACATTTTATTTTGTTTTGCAAAACTTGCCAAATGTTTTTTTTTTCAGGAAAACTCTCAAAGATGCATTTCTTCAGGCATTATAAGACATTTTGCATGTGTGGTGTAGGAGTTATGTTTAAATAACTGTCATATTGAGTGTTAAAGGATACAGTCATATTGAGTAATTCCTAAATTTTGTATTTGCAAACCATTGAACTGTATCTAGTAAAACGAACATTAATTCAATATCATATGCATTTTTAGACATTTTGCACGTTTGGATTAGGAATTATGATGGAATACATTAGCATTTTTTGTTTTGACTTTATCTCAGGATTCTAAGTACATTACTGTCAAATTGAGTAAAAAACTACTTTTTGCATTTGCAAGATTTAAAAAAGCATATGTTTTCGAGTAAAACTCCCAAAGATGCATTATTTCAGGCATTATTAGCCATTTTGCATGTGTTGTTTAGAAGTTATGTTGGAATACATTTGTATTGCTTTTTTCGCATTATCTCAGGATTCTAAGAATATTATAGTCATCTTGAATAAAAAAAACTTTTTGCATTTGCAAGATTTTAAAAAGCATATGTTTCGAGTAAAACTCCCAAAGGTGCATTATTTCAAGCATTATTACCCATTTTTCATGTGTGGTGTAGGAGTTATGTTTAAATAACTGTCATATTGAGTCTTACAGTATACAATCATATTGAGTAAAACCTAAATTTTGTATTTGCAAACCATAGAAAAACAACTGCATTCGGTAAAACTCACATGTATTCAATATCACAGGCATTTTTAGACATTTTGCAGGTTTGGATTAGGAGTTATGTTGGCGTACATTTTTATTGCTTTTTTCGCATTATCTCAGGATTCTAAGAACATTATAGTCATATTGAGTAAAAAACTACTTTTTGCATTTGCAAAAATTAAAAAAGCATATGCTTTGAGTAAAACTCCAAAAGATGCATTATTTCAGGCATTATTAGCCATTTTTCATGTGTGGTGTAGGAGTTGTGTTTAAATAACTGTTATATTGAGTGTTACAGTATACAGTCATATTGATTAAAACCTCATTTTTGTATTTGCAAACCATAGAAAAACAACTGTCTCTAGTAAAAATCACATGTATTCAATATCATAGGCATTTTTAGACATTTTGCACGTTTGGATTAGGAATTATGTTGGAATACATTTTTATTGTACATTACTGTCAAATTGAGTAAAAAATTATATTTTGTTTTTGCAAACCTTGCCAAATGTTTTTTTTTTCAGGAAAACTCTCAAAGATGCATTTCTTCAGGCATTATTAGACATTTTGCATGCATATTTTTGGAGTTTTGTTTCAAAAACTGTCATTTTGAGTGTGACCAATATGAGGCCAGTAAAACCCAATGTTTGTATTTGTGATTCTTTCCAAAGTACCCGGTTCTGGTAAAACTCACATAAATTTTCAAATGCAAAAAGTTGTTTTTTACTCAACATGACTATAATGTTCTTAGATTCCTGAGATACTGCGAAAAAAGCAATAAAAACATAATTCCAAATCCAAACGTGCAAAACGTCTAAAAATGCCTGTGATATTGAATACATGTGAGTTTTACTAGACACAGTTGTTTTTTTTATAGTTTGCAAAAACAAAAATGAGGTTTTACTCAATATGACTGTATACTGTAACACTCAATATGACAGTTATTTAAACATAACTCCAACACCACACATGAAAAACGGCTAATAATGCCTGAAATAATGCATCTTTGGGAGTTTTACTCGAAACATATGCTTTTTTAAATATTGCAAATGCAAAAAGTAGTTTTTTACTCAATATGACTACAAAGGCTTACAATCCTGACATAATGCAAAAAAGTAAAAAAAAATGTATTCAAACATAACTTCTAAAAAACACATGCAAAATGGCTAATAATGCCTAAAGATATGTATTTTTGTTAGTTGTACTAGAAAAATGATCTTTTGTAAGGTTTGCAAAGACACAAGAACGTTTTTTTATTCCATAGAACAGTGTAACTGTCATACTAAATATGAAAGGTTTATAATCATAACTCCAAAACCAAACATGAAATTTGTCTAAAAAAGCCTGTAATATTGAATTTACGTGAGTTTTACCAGAATCGGGTATTTTGGAAAGAATCAGAAATACAAACATAGGGTTTTACTGGCCTCATATTGGTCAAACTCAAAATGACGGTTTTTGAAACAAAACTCCAAAAATATGCATGCAAAATGTCTAATAATGGCTGAAGAAATGCATCTTTGAGAGTTTTCCTGAAAAAACAAAGTATATTTTTTTAGTCATTTTGACAATGTTCTTAGAATCCTGAAATAAAGCGAAAAAAACAATTAAAATGTATTCCAACATAATTCCTAATCCAAACGTGCAAAATGTCTAAAAACGCCTATGATATTGAATACATGTGAGTTTTACGAGATACAGTTGTTTTTCTATGGATTGCAAATACAAAAATTAGGTTTTAGTCAATATGACTGTATACTGTAACACTCAATATAGCAGTTATTTAAACATAAATCCTATACAACACATGAAAAATGGCTAATAATGCCTGAAATAATGCATCTTTGGGAGTTTTACTGGAAGCATATGCTTTTTTAAATTTTGCAAATGCAAAAAGTAGTTTTTTACTCAACATGACTATAATGTTTTTAGAATCCTGAGATAATGCGAAAAAAGCAATAAAAATGTATTCCAACATAATTCCTAATCCAATCGTGCAAAATGTCTAGAAATTTCTGTGATATTGAATAAATGTTAGTTTTACTAGATACAGTTGTTTTTCTATGGTTTGCAAATACAAAATTTAGGTTTTACTCAATATGACTGTATACTGTAACACTCAATATGACAGTTATTTAAACATTACTCCTACACCACACATGCAAAATGGCTAATAATGCCTGAAATAATGCATCTTTGGGAGTTTTACTCGAAACATATGCTTTTTTTAAATCTTGCAATAGCAAAAAGTAGTTTTTTATTCAGTATGACTATAATAGTCTTAGAATCCTGAGATAATATGAAAAAAGCAGTTAAAATGTATTCAAACATAACTTCTAAACAACACATAAAAAATGGCTAATAATGCCTAGAGATGTGTATTTTTGTTAGTTGTACTAGAAAAATGATCTTTTGTAAGGTTAGCAAAGACACAAGTTGGTTTTTGTATTCAATATAACAGTGTAACTGTCATACTAAATATGAAAGGTTTATAATCATAACTCCAAAACCAAACTTGAAATTTGTCTAAAAAAGCCTGTAATATTGAATTTATGTGAGTTTTACCAGAATCAGGTATTTTGGAAAGAATCACAAATACAAAAACTAGGTTTTACTCAATATGACTGTATACTGTAACACTCAATATGACAGTTATTTAAACATAACTCCTAAACCACACATGCAAAATGTCTAATAATGTCTGAAATAATGCATCTTTGGGAGTTTTACTGGAAGCATATGCTTTTTTAAATTTTGCAAATGAAAAAAGTAGTTTCTTATTCAATATGACTACAATAGTCTTAGAATCCTGAGATAATGCGAAAAAAGCAATAAAAATGTATTCCAACATAACTCCTAATCCAAACGTGCAAAATGTCTAAAAATGCCTGTGATATTGAATAATTGTTAGTTTGACTATGTACAGTTGTTTTTCTATGGTTTGCAAATACAAAATTTAGGTTTTACTCAATATGATTGTGTACTGTAACACTCAATATGACAGTTATTTAAACATAACTCCTACACCACACATGAAAAATGGCTAATAATGCCTGAAAAAATGCACCTTTGGGAGTTTTACTCGAAGCATATGCTTTTTTAAATCTTGCAAATGCAAAAAGTATTTTTTTATTCAATATGACTACAATAGTCTTAGAATCCTGAGATAATGCGAAAAAAGCAGTTAAAATGTATTCAAACATAACTTCTAAACAACACATGAAAAATGGCTAATAAAGCCTAGAGATGTGTATTTTTGTTAGTTGTACTAGAAAAATGATCTTTTGTAAGGTTAGCAAAGACACAAGTTGGTTTTTGTATTCAATATAACAGTGTAACTGTCATACTAAATATGAAAGGTTTATAATCATAACTCCAAAACCAAACTTGAAATTTGTCTAAAAAAGCCTGTACTATTGAATGTATGTGAGTTTTACCAGAATCAGGTATTTTGGAAAGAATCACAAATACAAAAACTAGGTTTTACTCAATATGACTGTATACTGTAACACTCAATATGACAGTTATTTAAACATAACTCCTACACCACACTTAAAAAGTGGCTGATAATGACTGAAATAATGCATCTTTGGGAGTTTTACTCGAAGCATATGATTTTTTAAATCTCGCAAATGCAAAAAGTAGTTTTTAATTCAATATGACTACAATAGTCTTAGAATCCTGAGATAATGCGAAAAAAGCAATAAAAATGTATTCCAACATAACTTCTAAACAACACATGCAAAATGTCTAAAAATGCCTGTTATATTGAATTAATGTTAGTTTTACTAGATACAGTTGTTTTTCTATGGTTTGCAAATACAAAATTTAGGTTTTACTCAAAAGGACTGTATACTGTAACACTCAATATGACAGTTATTTAAACATAACTCCGACACCACACATGAAAAATGGCTAATAATGCCTGAGATAATGCATCTTTTGGAGTTTTACTCAAAACATATGCTTTTTTAAATCTTGCAAATGCAAAAAGTAGTTTTTTATTCAATATGACTATAATAGTCTTAGAATCCTGAGATAATGGGAAAAAAGCAATAAAAATGTATTCCAACATAACTTCTAAACAACACATGCAAAATGGTTAATAATGCCTAGAGATATGTATTTTTGTTAGTTGTACTAGAAAAAATATCTTTTGTAAGGTTTACAAAGACACAAGTTAGTTTTTTTTCAATATAACAGTGTAACTGTCATACTAAATATGAAAGGTTTATAATCATAACTCCAAAACTAAACGTGAAATTTGTCTAAAAAAGCCTGTAATATTGAATTTATGTGAGTTTTACCAGAATCGGGTATTTTGGAAAGAATCACAAATACAAACATTGGGTTTTACTGGCCTCATATTGGTCACACTCAAAATGACAGTTTTTGAAGCAAAACTCTAAAAATATGCATGCAAAATGTCTAATAATGCCTGAAGAAATGCATCTTTGAGAGTTTTCCTGAAAAAAACAACATTTGGCAATATTTGCAAAAACAAAATATAATTTTTTACTCAATTTGACAGTAATGTACTTAGAATCCTGAGATAAAGCGAAAATAACAATAAAAATGTATTCCAACATAATTCCTAATCCAAACGTGCAAAATGCCTAAATATACTGTAACACTCAATATAACAGTTATTTAAACATAAACCCCACGCAGCACATGAAAAATGGCTAATAATGCCTGAAATAATGCATCTTTTGGAGTTTTACTGGAAGCATATGCTTTTTTAAATCTTACAAATGCAAAAAGTAGTTTTTTACTCAATATGACTATAATGTTCTTCAAATCCTGAGATAATAAGAAAAAAGCAATAAAAATGTATTCCAATATAAATCCTAATCCAAACGTGCAAAATGTCTAAAAATGCAGTGATATTGGATGAATGTTAGTTTTACTAGATACAGTTGTTTTTCTATGGTTTGCAAATACAAAATTTAGGTTTTACTCAATATGACTGTAATGTTCTTTGAATTCTGGGATAATGCGAAAAAAGCAATAAAAATGTATTCCAACATAACTCCTGATCCAAACGTGCAAAATGTCTAAAAATGCCTGTGATATTGAATACATGTGAGTTTTTCTAGATACAGTTGTTTTTCTATGGTTTGCAAATACGAAAATGAGGTTTTAGTCAATATGACTGTATACTGTAACACTCAATATGACAGTTATTTAAACATAACTCCTACACCAAACTTGAAAAATGGCTAATAATGCCTGAAATAATGCATCTTTGGTAGTTTTACTCAAAACATATGCTTTTTTTAAATCTTCCAAATGCAAAAAGTAGTTTTTTATTCAATATGACTATAATGTTCTTAGAATCCTGAGATAATGCAAAAAAGTTAATAAAAATGTATTCAAACATAACTTCTAAACAACACATGAAAAATGGCTAATAATGCCTAGAGATGTGTATTTTTGTTGGTTGTACTAGAAAAATGATCTTTTGTAAGGTTAGCAAAGACATAAGTTGGTTTTTGTATTCAATATAACAGTGTAACTGTCATACTAAATAATAAAGGTTTATAATCATAACTCCAAAACCAAACTTGAAATTTGTGTAAAAAAGCCTGTAATATTGAATTTATGTGAGTTTTACCAGAATCAGGTATTTTGGAAAGAATCAAAAATACAAAAACTAGGTTTTACTCAATATGACTGTATATTGTAACACTCAATATGACAGTTATTTAAACATAACTCCTACACCACACATGAAAAATGGCTAATAATGCCTGAAATAAGGCATCTTTGGGAGTTTTACTCGAAGCATATGCTTTTTTAAATCTTGCAAATGCAAAAAGTAGTTTTTTATTCAATATGACTACATTAGTCTTAGAATCCTGAGATAATGGGAAAAAAGCAATAAAAATGTATTCCAACATAACTTCTAAACAACACATGCAAAATGGTTAATAATGCCTAGAGATGTGTATTTTTGTTAGTTGTACTAGAAAAAATATCTTTTGTAAGGTTTACAAAGACACAAGTTCGTTTTTTTTCAATATAACAGTGTAACTGTCATACTAAATATGAAAGGTTTATAATCATAACTCCAAAACTAAACGTGAAATTTGTCTAAAAAAGCCTGTAATATTGAATTTATGTGAGTTTTACCAGAATCGGGTATTTTGGAAAGAATCACAAATACAAACATTGGGTTTTACTGGCCTCATATTGGTCACACTCAAAATGACAGTTTTTGAAACAAAACTCTAAAAATATGCATGCAAAATGTCTAATAATGCCTGAAGAAATGCATCTTTGAGAGTTTTCCTGAAAAAACAAAGTATAATTTTTTAGTCATTTTGACAATGTTCTTAGAATCCTGAAATAAAGCGAAAAAAACAATTAAAATGTATTCCAACATAATTCCTAATCCAAACGTGCAAAATGTCTAAAAACGCCTATGATATTGAATACATGTGAGTTTTACGAGATACAGTTATTTTTCTATGGATTGCAAATACAAAAATTAGGTTTTAGTCAATATGACTGTATACTGTAACACTCAATATAGCAGTTATTTAAACATAAATTCTATACAACACATGAAAAATGGCTAATAATGCCGGAAAAAATGCATCTTTGGGAGTTTTACTGGAAGCATATGCTTTTTTAAATTTTGCAAATGCAAAAAGTAGTTTTTTACTCAACATGACTATAATGTTTTTAGAATCCTGAGATAATGCGAAAAAAGCAATAAAAATGTATTCCAACATAATTCCTAATCCAATCGTGCAAAATGTCTAGAAATTTCTGTGATATTGAATAAATGTTAGTTTTACTAGATACAGTTGTTTTTCTATGGTTTGCAAATACAAAATTTAGGTTTTACTCAATATGACTGTATACTGTAACACTCAATATGACAGTTATTTAAACATTACTCCTACACCACACATGCAAAATGGCTAATAATGCCTGAAATAATGCATCTTTGGGAGTTTTACTCGAAACATATGCTTTTTTTAAATCTTGCAAATGCAAAAAGTAGTTTTTTATTCAGTATGACTATAATAGTCTTAGAATCCTGAGATAATATGAAAAAAGCAGTTAAAATGTATTCAAACATAACTTCTAAACAACACATAAAAAATGGCTAATAATGCCTAGAGATGTGTATTTTTGTTAGTTGTACTAGAAAAATGATCTTTTGTAAGGTTAGCAAAGACACAAGTTGGTTTTTGTATTCAATATAACAGAGTAACTGTCATACTAAATATGAAAGGTTTATAATCATAACTCCAAAACCAAACTTGAAATTTGTCTAAAAAAGCCTGTAATATTGAATTTATGTGAGTTTTACCAGAATCAGGTATTTTGGAAAGAATCACAAATACAAAAACTAGGTTTTACTCAATATGACTGTATACTGTAACACTCAATATGACAGTTATTTAAACATAACTCCTAAACCCCACATGCAAAATGTCTAATAATGTCTGAAATAATGCATCTTTGGGAGTTTTACTGGAAGCATATGCTTTTTTAAATTTTGCAAATGAAAAAAGTAGTTTCTTATTCAATATGACTACAATAGTCTTAGAATCCTGAGATAATGCGAAAAAAAGCAATAAAAATGTATTCCAACATAACTCCTAATCCAAACGTGCAAAATGTCTAAAAATGCCTGTGATATTGAATAATTGTTAGTTTGACTATGTACAGTTGTTTTTCTATGGTTTGCAAATACAAAATTTAGGTTTTACTCAATATGATTGTGTACTGTAACACTCAATATGACAGTTATTTAAACATAACTCCTACACCACACATAAAAAAATGGCTGAGAATGACTGAAATAATGCATCTTTGGGAGTTTTACTCGAAGCATATGCTTTTTTAAATCTCGCAAATGCAAAAAGTAGTTTTTAATTCAATATGACTACAATAGTCTTAGAATCCTGAGATAATGCGAAAAAAGCAATAAAAATGTATTCCAACATAACTCCTAATCCAAACGTGCAAAATGTCTAAAAATGCCTGTTATATTGAATTAATGCTAGTTTTACTAGATACAGTTGTTTTGCTATGGTTTGCAAATACAAAATTTAGGTTTTACTCAAAAGGACTGTATACTGTAACACTCAATATGACAGTTATTTAAACATAACTCCTACACCACACATGAAAAATGGCTAATAATGCCTGAGATAATGCATCTTTTGGAGTTTTACTCAAAACATATGCTTTTTTAAATCTTGCAAATGCAAAAAGTAGTTTTTTATTCAATATGACTATAATAGTCTTAGAATCCTGAGATAATAAGAAAAAAGCAATAAAAATGTATTCCAACATAAAATGGTTAATAATGCCTAGAGATATGTATTTTTGTTAATTGTACTAGAAAAAATATATTTTGTAAGGTTTACAAAGACACAAGTTAGTTTTTTTTTCAATATAACAGTGTAACTGTCATACTAAATATGAAAGGTTTATAATCATAACTCCAAAACTAAACGTGAAATTTGTCTAAAAAAGCCTGTAATATTGAATTTATGTGAGTTTTACCAGAATCGGGTATTTTGGAAAGAATCACTAATACAAAAATTGGGTTTTACTGGCCTCATATTGGTCACACTCAAAATGACAGTTTTTGAAACAAAACTCCAAAAATATGCATGCAAAATGTCTAATAATGCCTGAAAAAAGGCACCTTTGAGAGTTTTCCGGAAGAAAAAAACATTTGGCAAGGTTTGCAAAAACAAAATATAATGTTTTACTCAATTTGACAGTAAAGTACTTAGAATCCTGAGATAAAGCTAAAAAAAAACAATAAAAATGTATTCCAACATAATTCCTAATCCAAACGTGCAAAATGTCTAAAAATGCCTATGATATTGAATACATGTGAGTTTTACTAGATAAATTTGTTTTTCTATGGTTTGCACATACAACAATGAAGTTTTAGTCAATATGACTGTATACTGTAACACTCAATATAACAGTTATTTAAACATAAATCCTACACAAAACATGAAAAAAGGCTAATAATGCCTGAAATAATACATCTTTGGGAGTTTTACTCGAAACATATGCTTTTTTAAATCTTGCAAATGCAAAAAGTAGTTTTTTATTCAATATGACTACAATAGTCTTAGAATACTGAGATAATGCGAAAAAAGCAATAAAAATGTATTCCAACATAACTTCTAAACAACACATGCAAAATGGCTGGTAATGCCTAGAGATATGTATTTTTGTTAGTTGTACTAGAAAAATGATCTTTTGTAAGGTTTGCAAAGACACAAGTTAGTTTTTTTATTCCATATAACAGTGTAACTGTCATACTAAATATGAAAGGTTTTTAATCATAACTCCAAAACCAAACATGAAATTTGTCTAAAAAAGCCTGTAATATTGAATTTATGTGAGTTTTACCAGAATCGGGTATTTTGGAAAGAATCACAAATACAAACATTGGGTTTTACTGGCCTCATATTGGTCACACTCAAAATGACAGTTTTTGAAACAAAACTCCAAAAATATGCACGCAAAATGTCTAATAATTCCTGAAGAAATGCATCTTTGAGAGTTTTCCTGAAAAAAAACAAACATTTGGCAATATTTGCAAAAACAAAATATAATTTTTTACTCAATTTGACAGTAATGGTCTTAGAATCCTGAGATAAAGCGAAAAAAACAGTAAAAATGTATTCGAACAGAATTCCTAATCCAAACGTGCAAAATGTCTAAAAATGTCTCTGATATTGAATACATGTGAGTTTTACTAGATACAGTTGTTTTTCTATGGTTTGCAAATACAAAAATGAGGGTATAGTCAATATGACCGTATACTGTAACACTCAATATAACAGTTATTTAAACATAAATCCCACACAACACATGAAAAATGGCTAATAAATCCTGAAATAATGCATCTTTTGGAGTTTTACTGGAAGCATATGCTTTTTTAAATTTTGCAAATGCAAAAAGTAGTTTTTTACTCAATATGACTATAAAGTTCTTAGAATCCTGAGATAATGCGAAAAAAGCAATAAAAATGTATTCCAACATAACTCCTTATCCAAACGTGCAAAATGTCTAAAAATGCCTGTGATATTGAATAATTGTTAGTTTTACTAGATACAGTTGTTTTTCTATGGTTTGCAAATACAAAATTTAGGTTTTACTCAATATGACTGTATACTGTAACAATCAATATGACAGTTATTTAAACATAAGTCCTACACCACACATGGAAAATGGCTAATAATGCCTGAAATAATGCATCTTTGGGGGTTTCACTCGAAGCATGTGTTTTTTTAAATCTTGCAAATGCAAAAAGTAGTTTTTTTCACAATATGACTATAATGTTCTTAGAATCCTGAGATAATGCGAAAAAAGCAATAAAAATGTATTCCAACATAACTCCTAATCCAAACGTGCAAAATGTCTAAAAATGCCTGTGATATTGAATAATTGTTAGTTTGACTAGATACAGTTGTTTTTCTATGGTTTGCAAATACAACATTTAGGTTTTACTCAATATGACTGTATACTGTAACACTCAAAATGACAGTTATTTAAACATAAGTCCTACACCACACATGGAAAATGGCTAATAATGCCTGAAATAATGCATCTTTGGGGGTTTCACTCGAAGCATATGCTTTTTTAAATCTTGCAAATGCAAAAAGTAGTTTTTTTCACAATATGACTATAATGTTCTTAGAAACCTGAGATAATGCGAAAAAAGCAAAAAAAAATGTATTCCAACATAACCCCTAATCCAAACGTGCAAAATGTCTAAAAATGCCTGTGATAAGGAATACATGTTAGTTTTACTAGATAACGTTGTCTTTCTATGGTTTTCAAATACAAAATGTAGGTTTTACTCAATATGACTGTATACTGTAACACTCAATATGACAGTTATTTAAACATAACTCCTACACCACACATGAAAAATGGCTATTAATGCCTGATATAATGCATCTTTGGGAGTTTTACTCGAAACATATGCTTTTTTAAATCTTGCAAATGCAAAAAGTAGTTTTTATTCAATATGACTATAATAGTCTTAGAATCCTGAGATAATGCGAAAAAAGCAATAAAAATGTATTCAAACATAACTTTTAAACAACACATGCAAAATGGCTAATAATGCCTAGAGATATGTATTTTTGTTAGTTGTACTAGAAAAATGATCTTTTGTAAGGTTTGCAAAGACACAAGTTAGTTTTTTTATTCAATATAACAGTGTAACTGTCATATTAAATATGAAAGGTTTATAATCATAACTCCAAAACTAAACGTGAAATGTGTCTAAAAAAGCCTGTAATATTGAATTTATGTTAGTTTTACCAGAATCGGGTATTTTTGAATGAATCACAAATACAAAAACTAGGTTTTACTCAATATGACTGTATACTGTAACACCCAATATGACAGTTATTTAAACATAACTCCTACACCACACATGAAAAATGGCTAATAATGCCTGAAATAATGCATCTTTTGGAGTTTTACTCGAAACATATGCTTTTTAAAATCTTGCAAATGCAAAAAGTAGTTTTTTACTCAATATGACTATAATGTCCTTAGAATCCTGAGATAATGCGAAAAAAGCAATAAAAATGTATTCCAACATAATTCCTAATCCAAACGTGCAAAATGTCTAAAAATGCCTGTGATATTGAATAAATGTTAGTTTTACTAGATACAGTGGTTTTTCTATGGTTTGCAAATACAAAATTTAGGTTTTACTCAATATGACTGTATACTGTAACACTCAATATGACAGTTATTTAAACATCACTCCTACACCACACATGAAAAATGGCTAATAATGCCTTAAATAATGCATCTTTTGGAGTTTTACTCGAAGCATATGCTTTTTTAAATCTTGCAAATGCAAAAAGTAGTTTTTTATTCAATATGACTATAATAGTCTTAGAATCCTGAGATCATGCGAAAAAAGCAATAAAAATGTATTCGAACATAACTTCTAAAAAACACATGCAAAATGGCTAATAATGCCTTGAGATATGTATTTTTGTTAGTTGTACTAGAAAAATTATCTTTTGTAAGGTTTGCAAAGACACAAGTTAGTTTTTTTATTCCATATAACAGTATAACTGTCATACTAAATATGAAAGGTTTATAATCATAACTCTAAAACCAAACATGAAATTTGTCTAAAAAAGCCTGTAATATTGAATTTATGTGAGTTTTACCAGAATCGGGTATTTTGGAAAGAATCACAAATACAAACATTGGGTTTTACTGGCCTCATATTGGTCACACTCAAAATGACAGTTTTTGAAACAAAACTCTAAAAATATGCATGCAAAATGTCTAATAATGCCTGAAGAAATGCATCTTTGTATTCAATATCACAGGCATTTTTAGACATTTTGCACGTTTGGATTTGGAATTATGATGGAATACATTTTCATTTCTTTTTTCGCTTTATCTTCGGTTTTCTAAGTACATTACTGTCAAATTGAGTAAAAAATTAAATTTTGTTTTTGCAAACCTTACCGAATGTTTTTTTTTTCAGGAAAACTCTCAAAGATGCATTTTTTCAGGCATTATTAGTAATTTTGCATGCTTATTTTTGGAGTTTTGTTTCAAAAATGGTCATTTTGAGTGTGACCAATATGAGGCCAGTAAAACTTAATGTTTGTATTTGTGATTCTTTCCAAAATACCCGATTCTGGCAAAACTCACATAAATTCAATATTACAGGCTTTTTTAGACAAATTTCACGTTTAGTTTTGGAGTTATGATTATAAACCTGTCATATTTAAAATGACAGTTACACTGTTATATTGAATAAAAAAACTAACTTGTGTCTTTGCAAACCTTACAAAAGATCATTTTTTCTAGTACAACTAACAAAAATACATATCTCTAGGCATTATTAGCCATTTTGCATGTGTTGTTTAAAAGTTATGTTTGAATACATTTGTATTGCTTTTTTCGCATTATCTCAGGTTTCTAAGACTATTATAGTTATATTGAATACAAACTACTTTTTGCATTTGCAAGATTTTAAAAAGCATATGTTTCGAGTAAAACTCCCAAAGATGCATTATTTCAGGCATTATTAGCCATTTTCATGTGTGGTTTAGGAGTTATGTTTAAATAACTGTAATATTGAGTGTTACAGTATACAGTCATATTGAGTAAAACCTAAATTTTGTATTTGCAAACCATAGAAAAACAACTGTATCTAGTAAAACTAACATTTATTCAATATCACTGCATTTTTAGACATTTTGCACGTTTGGATTTGGAGTTATATTGGAATACATTTTTATTGCTTTTTTCTTATTATCTTAGGATTCGAAGAACATTATAGTCATTCAATCAATCAATAAGTAAAGATTGATTGATTGATTGAATGAGTAAAAAACAACTTTTTGCATTTGCAAGATTTAAAAAAGCATATGCCTGGAGTAAAACTCCCAAAGTTGCATTATTTCAGGCATTATTAGCCATTTTTCATGTGTGGTGTAGGAGTTATGTTTAAATAACTGTCATATTGAGTTTTACAGTATACAGTCATATTGAGTAAAACTTAGTTTTTGTATTTGTGATTCTTTCCAAAATACCCGATTCTGGTACAACTCACATAACTTCAATATTACAGGCTTTTTTAGACAAATTTCAAGTTTGGTTTTGGAGTTATGATTATAAACCTTTCATATTTCGTATGACAGTTACACTGTTATATTGAATGACAAAAATAACTTGTGTCTTTGCTAACCTTACAAAAGATCATTTTTCTAGTACAACTGACAAAAATACACATCCGTTGGCATTATCAGCCATTTTGCATGTGTTGTTTAGAAGTTATGTTGGAATACATTTGTATTGCTTTTTTCGCATTATCTCAGGATTCTAAGACTATTATAGTCATATTGAATAAAAAACTACTTTTTGCATTTGCAAGATTTAAAAAAGGTATATGTTTCGAGTAAAACTCCCAAAGAATCATTATTTCAGGCATTATTATCCATTTTGCATGTGTGGTGTAGGAGTAATGTTTAAATAACTGTCATATTGAGTGTTACAGTATACGGTCATATTGAGTAAAACCTCATTTTTGTTTTTGCAAACAATAAAAAACAACAACTGTGTCTAGTAAAACTCACATGTATTCAATATCACAGGCATTTTTAGACATTTTGCACGTTTGGATTAGGAGTTATGTTGGAATACATTTTTATTGCTTTTTTCGCAATATCTCAGGATTCTAAGAACATTATAGTCATATTGAGTAACAAACTACTTTTGTATTTGCAAGATTTTAAAAAAGCATATGCTTTGAGTAAAACTCCCAAAGATGCATTATTTTAGGCATTATTAGCCATTTTTCATGTGTGGTTTAGGAGTTATATTTGAATAACTGTCATATTGGGGGTTACAGTATACAGTCATATTGAGTAAAACCTAATTTTTGTATTTGTGATACTTTCCAAAATACCCGATTCGGTAAAAACTCACATAAATTCAATATTACAGGCTTTTTTAGACAAATTTCAAGTTTGGTTTTGGAGTAATGATTTTAAACATTTTATATTTAGTATGACAGTTACACTGTTATATTGAATAAAAAAAACTAACTTGTGTCTTTGCTAACCTTACAAAATATCATTTTTCTAGTACAACTAACAAAAATACACATCTCTAGGCATTATTAGCTATTTTGCATGTGTTGTTTAGAAGTTATGTTGGAATACATTTTTATTGCTTTTTTCGCATTATCTCAGGATTCTAAGATTATTATAGTCATATTGAGTAAAAAAACTACTTTTTGCATTTGCAAGATTTAAAAAAGCATATGCTTTGAATAAAACTCCCAAAGATGCATTATTTCAGGCATTATTAGCCATTTTTCATGTGTGGTGTCGGAGTTATGTTTAAATAACTGTCATATTGAGTGTTACAGTATACAGTCATATTGAGTAAAACCTAGTTTTTGTATTTGTGATTCTTTCCAAAATACCCGATTCTGGTAAAACTCACATAAATTCAATATTACATGCTTTTTTAGACACATTTCACGTTTAGTTTTGGAGTTTCTTATTTAGTATGACAGTTACACTGTTATATTGAATAAAAAAACAACTTGTGTCTTTGCAAACCTTACAAAAGATAATTTTTCTAGTACAACTAACAAAAATACATATCTCTAGGCATTATTAGCCATTTTGCATGTGTTGTTTAGAAGTTATGTTGGAATACATTTTTATTGCTTTTTTCGCATTATCTCAGGATTCCAAGCCTATTATAGTCATATTGAATAAAAAAAACTACTTTTTGCATTTGCAAGATTTAAAAAAGCATATGCATCCAGTAAAACTGCCATTATTTCAGGCATTATTAGACATTTTTCATGTGTGGTGTAGGAGTTATGTTTAAATAACTGTCATATTGAGTGTTACAGTATACAGTCATTTTGAGTAAAACCTAAATTTTGTATTTGCAAACCATAGAAAAACAACTGTATCTAGTAAAACTCACATGTATTCAATATCATAGGCATTTTAGACATTTTGCACGTTTGGTTTGGGAATTATGTTGGAATACATTTTTATTGTTTTTTTTCGCTTTATCTCAGGAATCTAAGTACATTACTGTCAACTTGAGTAAAAAATTATATTTTTGTTTTTGCAAACCTTGCCAAATGTTTTTTTTTTTCAGGAAAACTCTCAAAGATGCATTTCTTCAGGCATTATTAGACATTTTGCATTGTGGTGTAGGAGTTATGTTTAAATAACTGTAAAATATCTGTAAAAAATCTGTAAAATAATCATAGTTTTCTGTGGAACTACCAGCATTGTCACTCCATTAAAGTTGGTTGATCATAACTAATTGGAAAAACTCTGTAGAAAAAAGGTATTTTTCTGCAGAGCTGTTTGCATCGTCACTTTATTAAAGGTGGTTGATCTTAACAATTTAGTAAAAATCCGAAATTTGTTTATACTTTTCCGCAAAACGTTTAATGAAAATTTCTGTAAATATGTTTTAGTTCATTATTTGGTATACAGCGTTTTACTTTAATTTTATGGTTTTCATTTGGTAGACGTAGCTGCCAGTAGATTACAGTTTTTTTTACAGAATTTTTTTTTACAGTGTACCTTTTGTGTTTGAGAACCTTAAAAAATATATTTTTTCTAGTAAAACTGAAAAAGATAAATGTCTCTACACAGTAAAAAAAATTATGTAAAAAAAACTGTCATCTACTGGCAGATACGGCTGCCAAACGAAAACTATACAATTTAAGTAAAACATTGTAAACCAAATAATAATCAAAAACATACTTACAGAAATTTTCATGAAACGTTTTGCGGAAAAATATCGTAATTTTACAGACTTTTACTAAATTATTAAATTTAACCACCTTTAATAAAGTAACGATGCAAATAGTTTTGCAGAAAAATACTTTTATTCCACAGGGTTTTTCCAAATGAATACGATCAACCAACTTTAATGATGTGACAATGCTGGCAGTACCACAGAAAAATGCTAATATTTTACAGACTTTTTCTGAGTTGTTAAGATCAGGGGTTTCTAACTCAATTTAACTAGGGTCCACCGGATGCTGAAACTACATGAAAAGTGGATTCACCTTCTTTGAATGGCAATCTAGACTTAGCAACATGCTTGCCAATCCTCCCAAAATATAAAGAGACTTCTTGTGTCTCTCGCAAAGTATTGTTTATTTATCAGTGTGACAATCATTTTAAGGTGATGCCGTGACAACATTGCCTTCAACTTCCTTGACAATCTTGCTTTGTGCTCACTAATTCAGCAAACTAACAGCTTGCCAAAACTAGATGCATGCATGTTGTACAAGGGTTCAATGGTCATACAATGTTGACCACAAGACGTACTTGATCAACAGCCATAAAGATCACACTGACGGTGGCTGTACAAAAAATTTTAACATTGTTACAAATATGCGACACAATGCTAACCCACATCAAACAAGAATGACAAACACATTTTGGGAGAACATCTTCACCGTAACACAAAATAAACACAAAAGAACAAATACCCAGAATTCCATGCAGGGCTACTCTTCCGGGCTACACCCCCGCCAACACCCTACATCACCGCCCCCCCTCCATGTGTCGGTTGAGGTGGGCGGGGTTTGGTGGTTGCGGGGGTGTAGCCCGGAAGAGTAGCGCTGCTTGGCATTCTGGGTATTTGTTCTTTTGTGTTTATTTTGTGTTACGGTGAAGATGTTCTCGTGAAATGTGTTTGTCATTCTTGTTTGATGTGGGTTCACAGTGTGGCGCATATTTGTAACAGTGTTAAATATATTTGTATGGCCACCGTCAGTGTGACCTGTGTGGCTGTTGGCTGTAGATCAAGTATGTCTTGCACTCACCAACGTGTGTCATATTACAGAGAAAAATCTTAAATTGTTTGTACAAGCATAAACCTTTATATGACAGGCTACAAATATTTTTCAACGTAAATACAAAAATACACATACATATTAAAAAAAAATAAGATATTGCTTTAAATTACATATAAAACTGGTAGATTGTTAATATGGACATTGACTTTTATATAACAAGTACATGTTAAATGGAAGTTAATTACTGTGATTTTACATGAATTTGAAAGTAATTTGAGAAAACAGAAAATGATATGTATTATTGATTTGGTATTTTTCTGTAATAAAAAATAGTAATATACATAGTTTGTCAATACTGGCATATTACTTAAAATAACAGACAGTTTGTTTATTTACAGATAATGTCTTCAATTCTTCAGTTTTATAACCTATTTAAAAAAAAAAGAAAAATTACAGTAGAAATTTAGAGTAAATTAACCATAAAAATATGATTATTTTTTTTACAGTGTAGGCATTATTAGCCATTTTGCATGTGTTGTTTAGAAGTTATGTTTGAATACATTTGTATTGCTTTTTTAGCATTATCTCAGGATTCTAAAAAAATGATTGTCATATTGAGTAAAAAACTAGTTTTTGCATTTGCAAGATTTACAAAAGCATATGTTTCCAGCAAAACCCCCAAAGAAGAATTCTTTCAGGCATTATTAGCCATTGTTCATGTGTGGTGTAGGAATTATGTTTAAATAACTGTCATATTTTTTTTCCAGTAAAACTCAAAATGATACATTTCTTCAGGCATTATTAGACATTTTGCCCGTGTATTGAGTAAAACCAAATTTTTGTATTTGCGAACCATAAAAAAACAACTGTGTCTAGTAAAACTCAAATGGATTCAATATCACAGGCATTTTTAGACATTTTGCACGTTTGGATTAGGAATTATGCTGGAATACATTTGTATTGCTTTTTTTTTGCAATATCTCAGAATTGTATGTACATTCTTGTCAAATTGAGTAAAAACATACTTTTTACAAAATATAATTTTTCTAGTACCGCTAACAAAGATACATATCTCTAGGCATTATTAGTCATTTTGCATTTGTTGTTTAGAAGGGATGTTTGAAAACATTTTTATTGCTTTTGTCACATTATCTCAAGATTCTAAGAACATTATTGTCATATTGAGTAAAAAACTACTTTTTGCATTTGCAAGATTTAAAAAAGCATATGTTTCAAGTAAAACTCCCAAAGATGCATTTTTTCAGGCATTATTAGCCATTTTTCATGTGTGGTGTAGGAGTTATGTAAAAATAACTGTCATATTGTATACAGTCATATTGAGTAAAACAAAATTTTTGCATTTGCAAACAATAAAAAAACAACTGTATCTAGTAGAGATGCGCGGTTTACGGTCACAACCGTGGAGTCCGCTGATAAACAGCAGGTCGGGCGGGTGACTTGACGAAAAAATATATTTTAAATAGATCCGGGCAGGTGGCGGTTGAACCATTGGGAAATATATATACATAGTTAAATGTTATGTTGAAGAGGTTCATTTAGCTTACTGACGTGTATATATAAATGGTTTATTTATATTGGTTAGTAACGTAAAGTGTTGTTCCTGGCTGTACTTGATGGTACAGTCTAGTGGTTAGGATTCAATGCGCGATCCGGGTTTGATGCTCGGTCAAGGAAATTACTTTTTTTTACCATGAATTGATTAGCGTGGACCCCGACTTAAACAAGTTGAAAAACTTATTGGGGTGTTACCATTTAGTGGTCAATTGTACGGAATATGTACTGTACTTGGCAATCTACTAATAAAAGTATCAATCAAAACAATCCATACAACACGTCACAGACGACGTCACGCTAACATCACGTGACACTTCTGATGAAGGCTGCAGAAGCAAGGTAGCCCAAACTTGTCAGGTACAACACTTTACCTTACTAGCCTATAAAAATCAACCATTTATAGATAGTTCAATGTTGTTACCCACATACGAAAAACGAGCAGCACTCTTTTAAAAAAAGTATGTGGGCATACTTTTATTTTGAAGTGTCTCGTTTGGTCTGTGGACGGATGTAAGGAAGCTACTTCCGGGTATGAGTACACATTTTTTTGATGCATTAGAAAGAAGAAAGAGAGCGGCTGATTGTAACAAAGACTAAAAAGTGTCACAGGGACTTTAAGCGTTTGGGATCTAAGAGCCAGAAGATCACAATTGCCTCCATCTTCTTCCGCTTATCAGAAGTCGGGTCGCGGGGGCAGCAGCCTAAGCAGGAAAGCCCAGCCTTCCCACTCCCAAGCCACTTCGTCTAGCTCCTACCCAGGGAATCCCGAAGCGTTGCCAGGCCAGCCGGGAGACAAAGTCTTCCCAGCGTGTCCTGGATCTTCCCCGTGGCCTCCTACCGGTTGGACATGCCCTAATCGCCTCCCTAGGGAGGGGTGCGGGTGGCATCCTGACCAGATGCCCGAACCACCTCATCTGGCTCCAACAGCCATACAAGTCACACTGACGGTGGCCATACAAACATATTTAGGGACGGCGTGGCGCAGTGGGATAGTGGCCGTGCGCAACCCGAGGGTCACTGGTTCAAATCCCACCTAGACCCAACCTCGTCACGTCCGTTGTGTCCTGAGCAAGACACTTCACCCTTGCTCCTGATGGGTGCTGGTTGGCGCCTTGCATGGCAGCTCCCTCCATCAGTGTGTGAATGTGTGTCAAAGCGCTTTGAGTACCTTGAAGGTAGAAAAGCGCTATACAAGTACAACCCATTTATCATTTAACACTGTTACAAATATGCGCCACACTGTGAACCCACATCAAACAAGAATGACAAACACATTTCGCGAGAACATCTTCACCGTAACAAAAAATAAACACAAATAACAAATACCCAGAATGCCATGCAGCGCTACTCGCCCGGGCTACACCCCCGCAACCACCAAACCCCGCCCACCTCAACCGACACATGGAGGGGGGCGGTGATGTGGGGTGGTGGCAGGGGTGTAGCCCGGAAGAGTAGCACTGCATGGAATTCTGGGTATTTGTTCTTTTGTGTTTATTTTGTGTTACGGTGAAGATGTTCTCCCAAAATGTGTTTGTCATTCTTGTTTAATGTGGGTTCACAATATGTGGTGCATATTTGTAACAATGTTAACATTTTTTTGGACAGCCACCGTCAGTGTGATCTAAATGGCTGTTGATCAAGTATGTAATGGACAACCTATGACGAGCACAAAAGTCTAATAACAAAACACCACTTGCAGTACTGTCACAGCAGGCCTTAAAGATGCTTGTCCAGTCGATATCGATTAGCCCTTCACTAAGGTCACAGGGAGTCTCCTGTGAAGATTGGCCAGTATGTTGCCAGGTCAGTATTGCCATTCAAGGAAGGTGAATCCACTTTTCACGTAGTTTCTACACACAGTAGCCCCCCGGTAAACTGAGTTTGAGACTCTTGATCTTAATAATTCAGAAAAAAATCTGTAAAATAATCATAGTTTTCTGTGGAACTGCCAGCATTGTCACTCCATTAAAGTTGGTTGATCGTAATTAATTGGAAAAACTCTGTAGAAAAAAGGTATTTTTCTGCAGAACTGTTTGCATTGTCACTTTATTAAAGGTGGTTGATCTTAACAATTTAGTAAAAATCGGAAAAATGTTGATATTTTCCCACAAAACGTTTAATGAAAAATTCTGTAAATATAATGTTTTAGATCATTATTTGGTCTACAGTGTTTTACTTTAATTTTATGGTTTTCATTTGGCAGCCGTAGCTACCAGTAGATTAGTTTTTTTACAGAATTTTTTTTTACAGTGTACCTTGTGTGTTTGAGAACCTTAAAAAATATATTTTTCTGGTAAAACTGACAAAGATAAATGTCTATACACTGTAAAAAAAAATTCTGTAAAAAAAACTGTCATCCACTGGCAGATACGGCTGCCAAACGAAAACTATAACATTTAAGTAAAACATTGTAAACCAAATAATAATCAAAAACATTATATTTACAGAAATGTTCATGAAAGGTTTTGCGGAAAAATATCGTAATTTTACTGATTTTTACAATATTATTAAGGTCAACCACCTTTAATAAAGTATTGATGCAAACAGTTTTGCAGAAAAATACTTTTATTCTACAGAGTTTTTCCAAATTAATATGATCAACCAACTTTAATAAAGTGACAATGCTGGCAGTTCCACAGAAAAATACCATTATTTTACACTCTTTCTGAATTGTTAAGATAGGGGGGTTTATTCTCAATTTAACAGGGGGCCACTGGATGCTGAAACTACATGAAAAGTGGATTCAGCTTCTTTGAATGACCATCCAGACCTAGCAACATACTTGCGAATCCTCCTAATTTTAACGAGAGGCTTCCTGTGACCCTCGCAATGGATTGTCCCTATATCGACCGGACAAACATTTTAATGTGGTGCTGTGACAGCACTGCCTTCAACTTCCTTGACAATATTTAATCGTGTTTGCTCATTCAGCAAACCAACAGCATGCCGACTGGGCCGCACGCATGTTGTGCGAGGATTTGTTGGTTGTACAATGTTGACTACAAGACGTACTTGATTAACAACATTACAAATCACACTGACGGGAGCTGTACAAAAAAAATTAACACTGTTACAAATATGCGCCAATATTGTGAAGCCACATCAAACAAGAATGACGAACACATTTCGGGAAAACATCTTTACCGTAATACAAAATAAACACAAAAGAACAAATACCCAGAATTCCATGCAGCGCTACTCTTCCGGGCTACACCCCTGCCACCACCCCACATCACGGCCCCCCTCCTTGCGTCAGTTGAGGCGGGCGGGGTTTGGTGGTTGCGGGGGTGTAGCCCGGAAGAGTAGCGCTGCATGGCATTCTGGGTATTTGTTATTTTGTGTTTATTTTGTGTTACGGTGAAGATGTTCTCGTGAAATGTGTTTGCCATTCTTGTTTGATGAGAGTTCACAGTGTGGCGCATATTTTTAACAGTGTGAAATTTGTTTGTACGGCCACCGTCAGTGTGACCTGTGTGGCTGTTGGCTGTTGATCAAGTATGTCTTGCACTCACCAGCTTGTGCCATATTACAGAGAAAAATGTTAAATTGTTAGTAAAAGCATAAACCTTTATATACCAGGCTTCAAATATGTTTAGCCTGACGGTACCTGTCCGCTGCCTCCGGAGGATTGTCATACTAAATGTGAAAGGTTTATAATAATAACTCCAAAACCAAACATGAAATTTGTCTTAAAAAGCCTTAATGTTGAATTTATGTGAGTTTTACCTGAATCAGGTATTTTGGAAAGAATCACAAATACAAAATTTAAGTTTTACTGGCCTCATATTGGTCACACTCAAAATGACAGTTTTTAAAACATAACTCCAAAAATACACATGCAAAATGTCTAATAATAACTGTAGAAATGCATCTTTGAGAGTTTTCCTGAAAAAAAAATAATTTGGTAAGGTTTGCAAAAACAAAATTTAATTTTTTACTCAATTTGACATTTGTATTACGAAAAAAGCAATACAAATGTATTCCAACATAATTCCTAATCCAAACGTGCAAAATGTCTAAAAATGCCTGTGATATTGAATACATGTGAGTTTTACTAGACACAGTTGTTTTTTTTATAGTTTGCAAAAACAAAAATGAGGTTTTACTCAATATGACTGTATACTGTAACACTCAATATGACAGTTATTTAAACATAACTCCAACACCACACATGAAAAACGGCTAATAATGCCTGAAATAATGCATCTTTGGGAGTTTTACTCGAAACATATGCTTTTTTAAATATTGCAAATGCAAAAAGTAGTTTTTTACTCAATATGACTACAAAGGCTTACAATCCTGACATAATGCAAAAAAGTAAAAAAAAATGTATTCAAACATAACTTCTAAAAAACACATGCAAAATGGCTAATAATGCCTAGGGATGTGTATTTTTGTTGGTTGTACTAGAAAAATGATCTTTTGTAAGGTTTGCAAAGACACAAGTTACTTTTTTTTATTCAATATAACAGTGTAACAGTCATACTAAATATGAAAGGTTTATAATCATAACTCCAAAACCAAACTTGAAATCTGTCTAAAAAGCCTATAATATTGAATTTATGTGAGCTTTAACAGAATCAGGTATTTTGGAGAGGTTCACAAATACAAAAATTAGGTTTTCCTGCCCTCATATTGGTCACACTCAAAATGACAGTTTTTGAAACATAACTCCAAAAGTAGAAATGCAACATGTCTAAAAATGCCTGAAGAAATGTATCTTTGAGAGTTTTTCTGGAAAAAAAAAATTGGTATGGTTGGCGAAAACAAAAAGTATTTTTCTACTAATTTGACAGTAATGTACTTAGAATCCTGAGATAATGCAAAAAAAGCAATTAAAAGGTATTCCAACATAATTCCTAATTCAAACGTTCAAAATGTCTAAAAATGCCGGTGATATTGAATAAATGTGAGTTTTACTAGATATAGGTTTTTTTTATGGTTTGCATAAAACCATAAAACTCCAAAAGATGCATTATTCCAGGCATTATTAGACATTTTTCATGTGTGGTGTAGGAGTTATGTTTAACTAACTGTCATATTGAGTGTTACATTATACAGTCATATTGAGTAAAACCAAAATTTTTGTATTTGCAAACCATAAAAAAAAACTGTATCTAGTAAAACTCACATTTATTCAATATCACAGGCATTTTTAGACATTTTGAACTTTTGAATTAGGAATTATGTTGGAATACCTTTTAATTGCTTTTTTCGCATTATCTCAGGATTCTAAGTACATTACTGTCAATTTAGTAGAAAAATACTTTTTGTTTTCGCCAACCTTAACAAATGTTTTTCTTCAAGCATTTTTAGACACGTTGCATTTCTACTTTTGGAGTTATGGTATTTTTCTGTGGAACTGCCAGCATTGTCACTTTATTAAAGTTGGTTGATCATATTAATTTGGAAAAACTCTGTAGAATAAAAGTATTTTTCTTCAAAACTGTTTGCATCGATACTTTATTAAAGGTGGTTGACCTTAATAATATGGTAAAAATCTGTAAAATTACGATATTTTTCCGCAAAACGTTTCATGAAAATTTCTGTAAATATAATGTGTTTGATTATTATTTGGTTTACAATGTTTTACTTAAATTTTATAGTTTTGTTTGGCAGCCGTATCGCCAGTAGATGACAGGTTTTTTACAGAATTTTTTTTTACAGTGTATAGACATTTATCTTTGTCAGTTTTACCAGAAAAATATATTTTTTAAGGTTCTCAAACACACAAGGTACACTGTAAAAAAAAATTATGTAAAAAAACTGTAATCTACTGGTAGCTACGGCTGCCAAATGAAAACCATAAAATTAAAGCAAAAACACTGTAGACCAAATAATGATCTAAAACATTATATTTACAGAAATTTTCATTAAACCATTTGTGGAAAAATATCAACATTTTTCAGATTTTTACTAAATTGTTAAAATCAACCACCTTTAATAAAGTGACGATGCAAACAGTTCTGCAGAAAAATACCTTTTTTCTACAGAGTTTTTCCAATTAATAACGATCAACCAACTTTAATGGAGTGACAATGCTGGCAGTTCCACAGAAAAATATGATTATTTTATAGATTTTTTCTGAATTATTAAGATCAAGAATCTCAAACTCAGTTTACCGGGGGGCTACTGTGTGTAGAAACTACGTGAAAAGTGGATTCACCTTCCTTGAATGGCAATACTGACCTGGCAACATACTTGCCAATCTTCACAGGAGACTCCCTGTGACCCTAGTGAAGTACATTTTTGTTGTACTAGAAAAATGATCTTTTGTAAGGTTTGCAAAGAAACAAGTTAGTTTTTTTATTCAATATAACAGTGTAACTGTCATACTAAATATGAAAGGTTTATAATCACAACTCCAAAACTAAACGTGAAATTTGTCTAAAAAAGCATGTAATATTGAATTTATGTGAGTTTTACCAGAATCGGGTATTTTGGAAAGAATCACAAATACAAAAACTAGGTTTTAGTCAATATGACTGTATACTCTAACACTCAATATGACAGTTATTTAAACATAACTCCTACACAACACATGAAAAATGGGTAATAATGCTTGAAATAATGCACCTTTGGGAGTTTTACTCGAAACATATGCTTTTTAAAATCTTGCAAATGCAAAAAGTTTTTTTGTATTCAAGATGACTATAATAATCTTAGAATCCTGAGATAATGCGAAAAAAGCTATAAAAATGTATTCCAACATAACTTCTAAACAACACATGCAAAATGGCTAATAATGCCTAGAGATATGTATTTTTGTTAGTTGTACTAGAAAAATGATCTTTTGTAAGGTTTGCAAAGACACAAGAACGTTTTTTTATTCCATAGAACAGTGTAACTGTCATACTAAATATGAAAGGTTTATAATCATAACTCCAAAACCAAACATGAAATTTGTCTAAAAAAGCCTGTAATATTGAATTTACGTGAGTTTTACCAGAATCGGGTATTTTGGAAAGAATCACAAATACAAACATTGGGTTTTACTGGCCTCATATTGGTCAAACTCAAAATGACGGTTTTTGAAACAAAACTCCAAAAATATGCATGCAAAATGTCTAATAATGCCTGAAGAAATGCATCTTTGAGAGTTTTCCTGAAAAAACAAAGTATAATTTTTTAGTCATTTTGACAATGTTCTTAGAATCCTGAAATAAAGCGAAAAAAACAATTAAAATGTATTCCAACATAATTCCTAATCCAAACGTGCAAAATGTCTAAAAACGCCTATGATATTGAATACATGTGAGTTTTACGAGATACAGTTGTTTTTCTATGGATTGCAAATACAAAAATTAGGTTTTAGTCAATATGACTGTATACTGTAACACTCAATATAGCAGTTATTTAAACATAAATCCTATACAACACATGAAAAATGGCTAATAATGCCGGAAAAAATGCTTCTTTAGGAGTTTTACTGGAAGCATATGCTTTTTTAAATTTTGCAAATGCAAAAAGTAGTTTTTTACTCAACATGACTATAATGGGGCGGCGTGGCGCAGTGGGAGACTGGCCGTGCGCAACCCGAGGGGCCCTGGTTCAAATCCCACCTAGTACCAACCTCGTCACGTCCGTTGTGTCCTGAGCAAGACACTTCACCCTTGCTCCTGATGGGTGCTGGTTGGCGCCTTGCATGGCAGCTCCCTCCATCAGTGTGTGAATGTGTGTGTGAATGGGTAAATGTGGAAGTAGTGTCAAAGCGCTTTGAGTACCTTGAAGGTAGAAAAGCGCTATACAAGTACAACCCATTTATCATTTATTTATTTAATGTTTTTAGAATCCTGAGATAATGCGAAAAAAGCAATAAAAATGTATTCCAACATAATTCCTAATCCAATCGTGCAAAATGTCTAGAAATTTCTGTGATATTGAATAAATGTTAGTTTTACTAGATACAGTTGTTTTTCTATGGTTTGCAAATACAAAATTTAGGTTTTACACAATATGACTGTATACTGTAACACTCAATATGACAGTTATTTAAACATTACTCCTACACCACACATGCAAAATGGCTAATAATGCCTGAAATAATGCATCTTTGGGAGTTTTACTCGAAACATATGCTTTTTTTAAATCTTGCAAATGCAAAAAGTAGTTTTTTATTCAGTATGACTATAATAGTCTTAGAATCCTAAGATAATATGAAAAAAGCAGTTAAAATGTATTCAAACATAACTTCTAAACAACACATAAAACATGGCTAATAATGCCTAGAGATGTGTATTTTTGTTGGTTGTACTAGAAAAATGATCTTTTGTAAGGTTAGCAAAGACATAAGTTGGTTTTTGTATTCAATATAACAGTGTAACTGTCATACTAAATAATAAAGGTTTATAATCATAACTCCAAAACCAAACTTGAAATTTGTGTAAAAAAGCCTGTAATATTGAATTTATGTGAGTTTTACCAGAATCAGGTATTTTGGAAAGAATCAAAAATACAAAAACTAGGTTTTACTCAATATGACTGTATATTGTAACACTCAATATGACAGTTATTTAAACATAACTCCTACACCACACATGAAAAATGGCTAATAATGCCTGAAATAAGGTATCTTTGGGAGTTTTACTCGAAGCATATGCTTTTTTAAATCTTGCAAATGCAAAAAGTAGTTTTTTATTCAATATGACTACATTAGTCTTAGAATCCTGAGATAATGGGAAAAAAGCAATAAAAATGTATTCCAACATAACTTCTAAACAACACATGCAAAATGGTTAATAATGCCTAGAGATGTGTATTTTTGTTAGTTGTACTAGAAAAAATATCTTTTGTAAGGTTTACAAAGACACAAGTTAGTTTTTTTTCAATATAACAGTGTAACTGTCATACTAAATATGAAAGGTTTATAATCATAACTCCAAAACTAAACGTGAAATTTGTCTAAAAAAGCCTGTAATATTGAATTTAGGGGAGTTTTACCAGAATCGGGTATTTTGGAAAGAATCACAAATACAAACATTGGGTTTTACTGGCCTCATATTGGTCACACTCAAAATGACAGTTTTTGAAACAAAACTCTAAAAATATGCATGCAAAATGTCTAATAATGCCTGAAGAAATGCATCTTTGAGAGTTTTCCTGAAAAAAACAACATTTGGCAATATTTGCAAAAACAAAATATAATTTTTTACTCAATTTGACAGTAATGTACTTAGAATCCTGAGATAAAGCGAAAATAACAATAAAAATGTATTCCAACATAATTCCTAATCCAAACGTGCAAAATGTCTAAATATACTGTAACACTCAATATAACAGTTATTTAAACATAACCCCCACACAACACATGAACAATGGCTAATAATGCCTGAAATAATGCATCTTTTGGAGTTTTACTGGAAGCATATGCTTTTTTAAATCTTACAAATGCAAAAAGTAGTTTTTTACTCAATATGACTATAATGTTCTTCAAATCCTGAGATAATAAGAAAAAAGCAATAAAAATGTATTCCAATATAACTCCTAATCCAAACGTGCAAAATGTCTAAAAATGCAGTGATATTGAATGAATGTTAGTTTTACTAGATACAGTTGTTTTTCTATGGTTTGCAAATACAAAATTTAGGTTTTACTCAATATGACTGTAATGTTCTTTGAATTCTGGGATAATGCGAAAAAAGCAATAAAAATGTATTCCAACATAACTCCTGATCCAAACGTGCAAAATGTCTAAAAATGCCTGTGATATTGAATACATGTGAGTTTTTCTAGATACAGTTGTTTTTCTATGGTTTGCAAATACGAAAATGAGGTTTTAGTCAATATGACTGTATACTGTAACACTCAATATGACAGTTATTTAAACATAACTCCTACACCACACTTGAAAAATGGCTAATAATGCCTGAAATAATGCATCTTTGGGAGTTTTACTCGAAACATATGCTTTTTTTAAATCTTCCAAATGCAAAAAGTAGTTTTTTATTCAATATGACTATAATGTTCTTAGAATCCTGAGATAATGCGAAAAAATTAATAAAAATGTATTCAAACATAACTTCTAAACAACACATGAAAAATGGCTAATAATGCCTAGAGATGTGTATTTTTGTTGGTTGTACTGGAAAAATTATCTTTTGTAAGGTTAGCAAAGACATAAGTTGGTTTTTGTATTCAATATAACAGTGTAACTGTCATACTAAATAATAAAGGTTTATAATCATAACTCCAAAACCAAACTTGACATTTGTGTAAAAAAGCCTGTAATATTGAATTTATGTGAGTTTTACCAGAATCAGGTATTTTGGAAAGAATCAAAAATACAAAAACTAGGTTTTACTCAATATGACTGTATATTGTAACACTCAATATGACAGTTATTTAAACATAACTCCTACACCACACATGAAAAATGGCTAATAATGCCTGAAATAAGGCATCTTTGGGAGTTTTACTCGAAGCATATGCTTTTTTAAATCTTGCAAATGCAAAAAGTAGTTTTTTATTCAATATGACTACATTAGTCTTAGAATCCTGAGATAATGGGAAAAAAGCAATAAAAATGTATTCCAACATAACTTCTAAACAACACATGCAAAATGGTTAATAATGCCTAGAGATGTGTATTTTTGTTAGTTGTACTAGAAAAAATATCTTTTGTAAGGTTTACAAAGACACAAGTTAGTTTTTTTTTCAATATAACAGTGTAACTGTCATACTAAATATGAAAGGTTTATAATCATAACTCCAAAACTAAACGTGAAATTTGTCTAAAAAAGCCTGTAATATTGAATTTATGTGAGTTTTACCAGAATCGGGTATTTTGGAAAGAATCACAAATACAAACATTGGGTTTTACTGGCCTCATATTGGTCACACTCAAAATGACAGTTTTTGAAACAAAACTCTAAAAATATGCATGCAAAATGTCTAATAATGCCTGAAGAAATGCATCTTTGAGAGTTTTCCTGAAAAAAACAACATTTGGCAATATTTGCAAAAACAAAATATAATTTTTTACTCAATTTGACAGTAATGTACTTAGAATCCTGAGATAAAGCGAAAATAACAATAAAAATGTATTCCAACATAATTCCTAATCCAAACGTGCAAAATGTCTAAATATACTGTAACACTCAATATAACAGTTATTTAAACATAAACCCCACACAACACATGAAAAATGGCTAATAATGCCTGAAATAATGCATCTTTTGGAGTTTTACTGGAAGCATATGCTTTTTTAAATCTTACAAATGCAAAAAGTAGTTTTTTACTCAATATGACTATAATGTTCTTCAAATCCTGAGATAATAAGAAAAAAGCAATAAAAATGTATTCCAATATAACTCCTAATCCAAACGTGCAAAATGTCTAAAAATGCAGTGATATTGAATGAATGTTAGTTTTACTAGATACAGTTGTTTTTCTATGGTTTGCAAATACAAAATTCAGGTTTTACTCAATATGACTGTAATGTTCTTTGAATTCTGGGATAATGCGAAAAAAGCAATAAAAATGTATTCCAACATAACTCCTGATCCAAACGTGCAAAATGTCTAAAAATGCCTGTGATATTGAATACATGTGAGTTTTTCTAGATACAGTTGTTTTTCTATGGTTTGCAAATACGAAAATGAGGTTTTAGTCAATATGACTGTATACTGTAACACTCAATATGACAGTTATTTAAACATAACTCCTACACCACACTTGAAAAATGGCTAATAATGCCTGAAATAATGCATCTTTGGGAGTTTTACTCGAAACATATGCTTTTTTTAAATCTTCCAAATGCAAAAAGTAGTTTTTTATTCAATATGACTATAATGTTCTTAGAATCCTGAGATAATGCGAAAAAGTTAATAAAAATGTATTCAAACATAACTTCTAAACAACACATGAAAAATGGCTAATAATGCCTAGAGATGTGTATTTTTGTTGGTTGTACTAGAAAAATGATCTTTTGTAAGGTTAGCAAAGACATAAGTTGGTTTTTGTATTCAATATAACAGTGTAACTGTCATACTAAATATGAAAGGTTTATAATCATAACTCCAAAACCAAACTTGACATTTGTGTAAAAAAGCCTGTAATATTGAATTTATGTGAGTTTTACCAGAATCAGGTATTTAGGAAAGAATCAAAAATACAAAAACTAGGTTTTACTCAATATGACTGTATATTGTAACACTCAATATGACAGTTATTTAAACATAACTCCTACACCACACATGAAAAATGGCTAATAATGCCTGAAATAAGGCATCTTTGGGAGTTTTACTCGAAGCATATGCTTTTTTAAATCTTGCAAATGCAAAAAGTAGTTTTTTATTCAATATGACTACATTAGTCTTAGAATCCTGAGATAATGGGAGAAAAGCAATAAAAATGTATTCCAACATAACTTCTAAACAACACATGCAAAATGGTTAATAATGCCTAGAGATTTGTATTTTTGTTAGTTGTACTAGAAAAAATATCTTTTGTAAGGTTTACAAAGACACAAGTTAGTTTTTTTTCAATATAACAGTGTAACTGTCATACTAAATATGAAAGGTTTATAATCATAACTCCAAAACTAAACGTGAAATTTGTCTAAAAAAGCCTGTAATATTGAATTTAGGGGAGTTTTACCAGAATCGGGTATTTTGGAAAGAATCACAAATACAAACATTGGGTTTTACTGGCCTCATATTGGTCACACTCAAAATGACAGTTTTTGAAACAAAACTCTAAAAATATGCATGCAAAATGTCTAATAATGCCTGAAGAAATGCATCTTTGAGAGTTTTCCTGAAAAAAACAACATTTGGCAATATTTGAAAAAACAAAATATAATTTTTTACTCAATTTGACAGTAATGCACTTAGAATCCTGAGATAAAGCGAAAATAACAATAAAAATGTATTCCAACATAATTCCTAATCCAAACGTGCAAAATGTCTAAATATACTGTAACACTCAATATAACAGTTATTTAAACATAAACCCCACACAACACATGAAAAATGGCTAATAATGCCTGAAATAATGCATCTTTTGGAGTTTTACTGGAAGCATATGCTTTTTTAAATCTTACAAATGCAAAAAGTAGTTTTTTACTCAATATGACTATAATGTTCTTCAAATCCTGAGATAATAAGAAAAAAGCAATAAAAATGTATTCCAATATAACTCCTAATCCAAACGTGCAAAATGTCTAAAAATGCAGTGATATTGAATGAATGTTAGTTTTACTAGATACAGTTGTTTTTCTATGGTTTGCAAATACAAAATTTAGGTTTTACTCAATATGACTGTAATGTTCTTTGAATTCTGGGATAATGCGAAAAAAGCAATAAAAATGTATTCCAACATAACTCCTGATCCAAACGTGCAAAATGTCTAAAAATGCCTGTGATATTGAATACATGTGAGTTTTTCTAGATACAGTTGTTTTTCTATGGTTTGCAAATACGAAAATGAGGTTTTAGTCAATATGACTGTATACTGTAACACTCAATATGACAGTTATTTAAACATAATTCCTACACCACACTTGAAAAATGGCTAATAATGCCTGAAATAATGCATCTTTGGGAGTTTTACTCGAAACATATGTTTTTTTTAAATCTTCCAAATGCAAAAAGTAGTTTTTTATTCAATATGACTATAATGTTCTTAGAATCCTGAGATAATGCGAAAAAGTTAATAAAAATGTATTCAAACATAACTTCTAAACAACACATGAAAAATGGCTAATAATGCCTAGAGATGTGTATTTTTGTTGGTTGTACTAGAAAAATTATCTTTTGTAAGGTTAGCAAAGACATAAGTTGGTTTTTGTATTCAATATAACAGTGTAACTGTCATACTAAATAATAAAGGTTTATAATCATAACTCCAAAACCAAACTTGACATTTGTGTAAAAAAGCCTGTAATATTGAATTTATGTGAGTTTTACCAGAATCAGGTATTTTGGAAAGAATCAAAAATACAAAAACTAGGTTTTACTCAATATGACTGTATATTGTAACACTCAATATGACAGTTATTTAAACATAACTCCTACACCACACATGAAAAATGGCTAATAATGCCTGAAATAAGGCATCTTTGGGAGTTTTACTCGAAGCATATGCTTTTTTAAATCTTGCAAATGCAAAAAGTAGTTTTTTATTCAATATGACTACATTAGTCTTAGAATCCTGAGATAATGGGAAAAAAGCAATAAAAATGTATTCCAACATAACTTCTAAACAACACATGCAAAATGGTTAATAATGCCTAGAGATGTGTATTTTTGTTAGTTGTACTAGAAAAAATATCTTTTGTAAGGTTTACAAAGACACAAGTTAGTTTTTTTTTCAATATAACAGTGTAACTGTCATACTAAATATGAAAGGTTTATAATCATAACTCCAAAACTAAACGTGAAATTTGTCTAAAAAAGCCTGTAATATTGAATTTATGTGAGTTTTACCAGAATCGGGTATTTTGGAAAGAATCACAAATACAAACATTGGGTTTTACTGGCCTCATATTGGTCACACTCAAAATGACAGTTTTTGAAACAAAACTCTAAAAATATGCATGCAAAATGTCTAATAATGCCTGAAGAAATGCATCTTTGAGAGTTTTCCTGAAAAAAACAACATTTGGCAATATTTGCAAAAACAAAATATAATTTTTTACTCAATTTGACAGTAATGTACTTAGAATCCTGAGATAAAGCGAAAATAACAATAAAAATGTATTCCAACATAATTCCTAATCCAAACGTGCAAAATGTCTAAATATACTGTAACACTCAATATAACAGTTATTTAAACATAAACCCCACACAACACATGAAAAATGGCTAATAATGCCTGAAATAATGCATCTTTTGGAGTTTTACTGGAAGCATATGCTTTTTTAAATCTTACAAATGCAAAAAGTAGTTTTTTACTCAATATGACTATAATGTTCTTCAAATCCTGAGATAATAAGAAAAAAGCAATAAAAATGTATTCCAATATAACTCCTAATCCAAACGTGCAAAATGTCTAAAAATGCAGTGATATTGAATGAATGTTAGTTTTACTAGATACAGTTGTTTTTCTATGGTTTGCAAATACAAAATTCAGGTTTTACTCAATATGACTGTAATGTTCTTTGAATTCTGGGATAATGCGAAAAAAGCAATAAAAATGTATTCCAACATAACTCCTGATCCAAACGTGCAAAATGTCTAAAAATGCCTGTGATATTGAATACATGTGAGTTTTTCTAGATACAGTTGTTTTTCTATGGTTTGCAAATACGAAAATGAGGTTTTAGTCAATATGACTGTATACTGTAACACTCAATATGACAGTTATTTAAACATAACTCCTACACCACACTTGAAAAATGGCTAATAATGCCTGAAATAATGCATCTTTGGGAGTTTTACTCGAAACATATGCTTTTTTTAAATCTTCCAAATGCAAAAAGTAGTTTTTTATTCAATATGACTATAATGTTCTTAGAATCCTGAGATAATGCGAAAAAGTTAATAAAAATGTATTCAAACATAACTTCTAAACAACACATGAAAAATGGCTAATAATGCCTAGAGATGTGTATTTTTGTTGGTTGTACTAGAAAAATGATCTTTTGTAAGGTTAGCAAAGACATAAGTTGGTTTTTGTATTCAATATAACAGTGTAACTGTCATACTAAATATGAAAGGTTTATAATCATAACTCCAAAACCAAACTTGACATTTGTGTAAAAAAGCCTGTAATATTGAATTTATGTGAGTTTTACCAGAATCAGGTATTTAGGAAAGAATCAAAAATACAAAAACTAGGTTTTACTCAATATGACTGTATATTGTAACACTCAATATGACAGTTATTTAAACATAACTCCTACACCACACATGAAAAATGGCTAATAATGCCTGAAATAAGGCATCTTTGGGAGTTTTACTCGAAGCATATGCTTTTTTAAATCTTGCAAATGCAAAAAGTAGTTTTTTATTCAATATGACTACATTAGTCTTAGAATCCTGAGATAATGGGAAAAAAGCAATAAAAATGTATTCCAACATAACTTCTAAACAACACATGCAAAATGGATAATAATGCCTAGAGATTTGTATTTTTGTTAGTTGTACTAGAAAAAATATCTTTTGTAAGGTTTACGAAGACACAAGTTAGTTTTTTTTCAATATAACAGTGTAACTGTCATACTAAATATGAAAGGTTTATAATCATAACTCCAAAACTAAACGTGAAATTTGTCTAAAAAAGCCTGTAATATTGAATTTAGGGGAGTTTTACCAGAATCGGGTATTTTGGAAAGAATCACAAATACAAACATTGGGTTTTACTGGCCTCATATTGGTCACACTCAAAATGACAGTTTTTGAAACAAAACTCTAAAAATATGCATGCAAAATGTCTAATAATGCCTGAAGAAATGCATCTTTGAGAGTTTTCCTGAAAAAAACAACATTTGGCAATATTTGAAAAAACAAAATATAATTTTTTACTCAATTTGACAGTAATGCACTTAGAATCCTGAGATAAAGCGAAAATAACAATAAAAATGTATTCCAACATAATTCCTAATCCAAACGTGCAAAATGTCTAAATATACTGTAACACTCAATATAACAGTTATTTAAACATAAACCCCACACAACACATGAAAAATGGCTAATAATGCCTGAAATAATGCATCTTTTGGAGTTTTACTGGAAGCATATGCTTTTTTAAATCTTACAAATGCAAAAAGTAGTTTTTTACTCAATATGACTATAATGTTCTTCAAATCCTGAGATAATAAGAAAAAAGCAATAAAAATGTATTCCAATATAACTCCTAATCCAAACGTGCAAAATGTCTAAAAATGCAGTGATATTGAATGAATGTTAGTTTTACTAGATACAGTTGTTTTTCTATGGTTTGCAAATACAAAATTTAGGTTTTACTCAATATGACTGTAATGTTCTTTGAATTCTGGGATAATGCGAAAAAAGCAATAAAAATGTATTCCAACATAACTCCTGATCCAAACGTGCAAAATGTCTAAAAATGCCTGTGATATTGAATACATGTGAGTTTTTCTAGATACAGTTGTTTTTCTATGGTTTGCAAATACGAAAATGAGGTTTTAGTCAATATGACTGTATACTGTAACACTCAATATGACAGTTATTTAAACATAACTCCTACACCACACTTGAAAAATGGCTAATAATGCCTGAAATAATGCATCTTTGGGAGTTTTACTCGAAACATATGCTTTTTTTAAATCTTCCAAATGCAAAAAGTAGTTTTTTATTCAATATGACTATAATGTTCTTAGAATCCTGAGATAATGCAAAAAAATTAATAAAAATGTATTCAAACATAACTTCTAAACAACACATGAAAAATGGCTAATAATGCCTAGAGATGTGTATTTTTGTTGGTTGTACTAGAAAAATTATCTTTTGTAAGGTTAGCAAAGACTTAAGTTGGTTTTTGTATTCAATATAACAGTGTAACTGTCATACTAAATAATAAAGGTTTATAATCATAACTCCAAAACCAAACTTGAAATTTGTGTAAAAAAGCCTGTAATATTGAATTTATGTGAGTTTTACCAGAATCAGGTATTTTGGAAAGAATCAAAAATACAAAAACTAGGTTTTACTCAATATGACTGTATATTGTAACACTCAATATGACAGTTATTTAAACATAACTGCTACACCACACATGAAAAATGGCTAATAATGCCTAAAACAAGGCATCTTTGGGAGTTTTACTCGAAGCATATGCTTTTTTAAATCTTGGAAATGCAAAAAGTAGTTTTTTATTCAATATGACTACATTAGTCTTAGAATCCTGAGATAATGCGAAAAAAGCAATAAAAATGTATTCCAACATAACTCCTAATCCAAATGTGTAAAATGTCTAAAAAGGCCTGTGATATTGAATAATTGTTAGTTTGACTAGATACAGTTGTTTTTCTATGGTTTGCAAATACAAAATTTAGGTTTTACTCAATATGATTGTTTACTGTAACACTCAATATGACAGTTATTTAAACATAACTCCTACACCACACATGAAAAATGGCTAATAATGCCTGAAATAATGCACCTTTGGGAGTTTTACTTCGAAACATATGCTTTTTTAAATCTTGCAAATGCAAAAAGTTCTTTTTTATTCAATATGACTACAATAGTCTTAGAATCCTGAGATAATGCGAAAAAAGCAATAAAAATGTATTCCAACATAACTTCTAAACAACACATGCAAAATGGCTAGTAATGCCTAGAGATATGTATTTTTGTTAGTTGTACTAGAAAAATGATCTTGTGTAAGGTTTGCAAAGACACAAGTTAGTTTTTTTATTCGATATAATAGTGTAACTGTCATACTAAATATGAAAGGTTTATAATCATAACTCCAAAACCAAACATGAAATTTGTCTAAAAAAGCCTGTAATATTGAATTTATGTGAGTTTTACCAGAATCGGGTATTTTGGAAGGAATCTCAAATACAAACATTGGGTTCTACTGGCCTCATATTGGTCACACTCAAAATGACAGTTTTTGAAACAAAACTCCAAAAATATGCATGCAAAATGTCTAATAATGCCTGAAAAAAGGCATCTTTGAGAGTTTTCCGGAAGAAAAAAACATTTGGCAAGGTTTGCAAAAACAAAATATAATGTTTTACTCAATTTGACAGTAAAGTACTTAGAATCCTGAGATAAAGCTAAAAAAAAACAATAAAAATGTATTCCAACATAATTCCTAATCCAAACGTGCAAAATGTCTAAAAATGCCTATGATATTGAATACATGTGAGTTTTACTAGATAAAATTTGTTTTTCTATGGTTTGCACATACAACAATGAAGTTTTAGTCAATATGATTGTATACTGTAACACTCAATATAACAGTTATTTAAACATACATCCTACACAAAACATGAAAAAAGGCTAATAATGCCTGAAATAATACATCTTTGGGAGTTTTACTCGAAACATATGCTTTTTTTAAATCTTGCAAATGCAAAAAGTAGTTTTTTATTAAATATGACTATAATAGTCTTAGAATCCTGAGATAATGCGAAAAAAGCAATAAAAAGGTATTCCAACACAACGTCAAAACAACACATGCAAAATGGATAATAATGCCTAGAGATGTGTATTTTTGTTAGTTGTACTAGAAAAAAGATCTTTTGTAAGGTTAGCAAAGACACAAGTTGTTTTTTGTCTTCAATATACCAGTGTAAGTGTCATACTATATATGAAAGGTTTATAATCATAACTCCAAAACCAAACTTGAAATTTGTCTAAAAAAGCCTGTAATATTGAATTTATGTGAGTTTTACCTGAATAGGGTATTTTGGAAAGAATCACAAATACAAAAACTAGGTTTTACTCAATATGACTGTATACTGTAACACTCAATATGACAGTTATTTAAACATAACTCCTACACCACACATGAAAAATGGCTAATAATGCCTGAAATAATGCATATTTGGGAGTTTTACTCGAAGCATATGCTTTTTTAAATCTTGCAAATGCAAAAAGTAGTTTTTTATTCAATATGACTTCAATAGTCTTGGAATCCTGAGATAATGCGAAAAAAGCAATAAAATGTTTCCAACATAACTCCTAATCAAAACGTGCAAAATGTCTAAAAATGCCTGTGATATTGAATAATTGTTCGTTTGACTAGATACAGTTGTTTTTCTATGGTTTGGAAATACAAAATTTAGGTTTAACTCAATATGATTGTATACTGTAACACTCAATATGACAGTTATTTAAACATAACTCCTACACCACACATGAAAAATGGCTAATAATGCCTGAAATAATGCACCTTTGGGAGTTTTACTCGAAACATATGCTTTTTGAAATCTTGCAAATGCAAAAAGTAGTTTTTTATTCAATATGACTACAATAGTCTTAGAATACTGAGATAATGCGAAAAAAGCAATAAAAATGTATTCCAACATAACTTCTAAACAACACATGCAAAATGGCTAGTAATGCCTAGAGATATGTATTTTTGTTAGTTGTACTAGAAAAATGATCTTTTGTAAGGTTTGCAAAGACACAAGTTAGTTTTTTTATTCCATATAACAGTGTAACTGTCATACTAAATATGAAAGGTTTTTAATCATAACTCCAAACCAAACATGAAATTTGTCTAAAAAAGCCTGTAATATTGAATTTATGTGAGTTTTACCAGAATCGGGTATTTTGGAAAGAATCACAAATACAAACAATGGGTTTTACTGGCCTCATATTGGTCACACTCAAAATGACAGTTTTTGAAACAAAACTCCAAAAATATGCACGCAAAATGTCTAATAATTCCTGAAGAAATGCATCTTTGAGAGTTTTCCTGAAAAAAAAAAACATTTGGCAATATTTGCAAAAACAAAATATAATTTTTTACTCAATTTGACAGTAATGGTCTTAGAATCCTGAGATAAAGCGAAAAAAACAGTAAAAATGTATTCGAACAGAATTCCTAATCCAAACGTGCAAAATGTCTAAAAATGTCTCTGATAATGAATACATGTGAGTTTTACTAGATACAGTTGTTTTTCTATGGTTTGCAAATACAAAAATGAGGGTTTAGTCAATATGACCGTATACTGTAACACTCAATATAACAGTTATTTAAACATAAATCCCACACAACACATGAAAAATGGCTAATAATGCCTGAAATAATGCATCTTTTGGAGTTTTACTGGAAGCATATGCTTTTTTAAATTTTGCAAATGCAAAAAGTAGTTTTTTACTCAATATGACTATAAAGTTCTTAGAATCCTGAGATAATGCGAAAAAAGCAATAAAAATGTATTCCAACATAACTCCTAATCCAAACGTGCAAAATGTCTAAAAGTGCCTGTGATATTGAATAATTGTTAGTTTTACTAGATACAGTTGTTTTTCTATGGTTTGCAAATACAAAATTTAGGTTTTACTCAATATGACTGTATACTGTAACAATCAATATGACAGTTATTTAAACATAAGTCCTACACCACACATGGAAAATGGCTAATAATGCCTGAAATAATGCATCTTTGGGGGTTTCACTCGAAGCATATGTTTTTTTAAATCTTGCAAATGCAAAAAGTAGTTTTTTTCACAATATGACTATAATGTTCTTAGAATCCTGAGATAATGCGAAAAAAGCAATAAAAATGTATTCAAACATAACTTTTAAACAACACATGCAAAATGGCTAATAATGCCTAGAGATATGTATTTTTGTTAGTTGTACTAGAAAAATGATCTTTTGTAAGGTTTGCAAAGACACAAGTTAGTTTTTTTATTCAATATAACAGTGTAACTGTCATATTAAATATGAAAGGTTTATAATCATAACTCCAAAACTAAACGTGAAATGTGTCTAAAAAAGCCTGTAATATTGAATTTATGTTAGTTTTACCAGAATCGGGTATTTTTGAATGAATCACAAATACAAAAACTAGGTTTTACTCAATATGACTATATACTGTAACACCCAATATGACAGTTATTTAAACATAACTCCTACACCACACATGAAAAATGGCTAATAATGCCTGAAATAATGCATCTTTTGGAGTTTTACTCGAAACATATGCTTTTTCAAATCTTGCAAATGCAAAAAGTAGTTTTTTACTCAATATGACTATAATGTCCTTAGAATCCTGAGATAATGCGAAAAAAGCAATAAAAATGTATTCCAACATAATTCCTAATCCAAACGTGCAAAATGTCTAAAAATGCCTGTGATATTGAATAAATGTTAGTTTTACTAGATACGGTGGTTTTTCTATGGTTTGCAAATACAAAATTTAGGTTTTACTCAATATGACTGTATACTGTAACACTCAATATGACAGTTATTTAAACATAACTCCTACACCACACATGAAAAATGGCTAATAATGCCTGAAATAATGCACCTTTGGGAGTTTTACTCGAAACATATGCTTTTTTAAATCTTGCAAATGCAAAAAGTAGTTTTTTATTCAATATGACTACAATAGTCTTAGAATACTGAGATAATGCGAAAAAAGCAATAAAAATGTATTCCAACATAACTTCTAAACAACACATGCAAAATGGCTAGTAATGCCTAGAGATATGTATTTTTGTTAGTTGTACTAGAAAAATGATCTTTTGTAAGGTTTGCAAAGACACAAGTTAGTTTTTTTATTCCATATAACAGTGTAACTGTCATACTAAATATGAAAGGTTTTTAATCATAACTCCAAAACCAAACATGAAATTTGTCTAAAAAAGCCTGTAATATTGAATTTATGTGAGTTTTACCAGAATCGGGTATTTTGGAAAGAATCACAAATACAAACAATGGGTTTTACTGGCCTCATATTGGTCACACTCAAAATGACAGTTTTTGAAACAAAACTCCAAAAATATCCACGCAAAATGTCTAATAATTCCTGAAGAAATGCATCTCTGAGAGTTTTCCTGAAAAAAAAAAAAACATTTGGCAATATTTGCAAAAACAAAATATAATTTTTTACTCAATTTGACAGTAATGGTCTTAGAATCCTGAGATAAAGCGAAAAAAACAGTAAAAATGTATTCGAACAGAATTCCTAATCCAAACGTGCAAAATGTCTAAAAATGTCTCTGATATTGAATACATGTGAGTTTTACTAGATACAGTTGTTTTTCTATGGTTTGCAAATACAAAAATGAGGGTTTAGTCAATATGACCGTATACTGTAACACTCAATATGACAGTTATTTAAACATAACTCCTACACCACACATGAAAAATGGCTAATAATGCCTGAAATAATGCATCTTTTGGAGTTCTACTCGAAGCATATGCTTTTTTAAATCTTGCAAATGCAAAAAGTTGTTTTTTATTCAATATGACTTCAATAGTCTTGGAATCCTGAGATAATGCGAAAAAAGCAATAAAAATGTATTCCAACATAACTCCTAATCAAAACGTGCAAAATGTCTAAAAATGCCTGTGATATTGAATAATTGTTAGTTTGACTAGATACAGTTGTTTTTCTATGGTTTGGAAATACAAAATTTAGGTTTAACTCAATATGATTGTATACTGTAACACTCAATATGACAGTTATTTAAACATAACTCCTACACCACACATGAAAAATGGCTAATAATGCCTGAAATAATGCACCTTTGGGAGTTTTACCCGAAACATATGCTTTTTTAAATCTTGCAAATGCAAAAAGTAGTTTTTTATTCAATATGACTACAATAGTCTTAGAATACTGAGATAATGCGAAAAAAGCAATACAAATGTATTCCAACATAACTTCTAAACAACACATGCAAAATGGCTAGTAATGCCTAGAGATATGTATTTTTGTTAGTTGTACTAGAAAAATGATCTTTTGTAAGGTTTGCAAAGACACAAGTTAGTTTTTTTATTCCATATAACAGTGTCTGTCATACTAAATATAAAAGGTTTTTAATCATAACTCCAAAACCAAACATGAAATTTGTCTAAAAAAGCCTGTAATATTGAATTTATGTGAGTTTTACCAGAATCGGGTATTTTGGAAAGAATCACAAATACAAACAATGGGTTTTACTGGCCTCATATTGGTCACACTCAAAATGACAGTTTTTGAAACAAAACTCCAAAAATATGCACGCAAAATGTCTAATAATTCCTGAAGAAATGCATCTTTGAGAGTTTTCCTGAAAAAAAAAAAAACATTTGGCAATATTTGCAAAAACAAAATATAATTTTTTACTCAATTTGACAGTAATGGTCTTAGAATCCTGAGATAAAGCGAAAAAAACAGTAAAAATGTATTCGAACAGAATTCCTAATCCAAACGTGCAAAATGTCTAAAAATGTCTCTGATAATGAATACATGTGAGTTTTACTAGATACAGTTGTTTTTCTATGGTTTGCAAATACAAAAATGAGGGTTTAGTCAATATGACCGTATACTGTAACACTCAATATAACAGTTATTTAAACATAAATCCCACACAACACATGAAAAATGGCTAATAATGCCTGAAATAATGCATCTTTTGGAGTTTTACTGTAAGCATATGCTTTTTTAAATTTTGCAAATGCAAAAAGTAGTTTTTTACTCAATATGACTATAAAGTTCTTAGAATCCTGAGATAATGCGAAAAAAGCAATAAAAATGTATTCCAACATAACTCCTAATCCAAACGTGCAAAATGTCTAAAAGTGCCTGTGATATTGAATAATTGTTAGTTTTACTAGATACAGTTGTTTTTCTATGGTTTGCAAATTTAGGTTTTACTCAATATGACTGTATACTGTAACAATCAATATGACAGTTATTTAAACATAAGTCCTACACCACACATGGAAAATGGCTAATAATGCCTGAAATAATGCATCTTTGGGGGTTTCACTCGAAGCATATGTTTTTTTAAATCTTGCAAATGCAAAAAGTAGTTTTTTTCACAATATGACTATAATGTTCTTAGAATCCTGAGATAATGCGAAAAAAGCAATAAAAATGTATTCAAACATAACTTTTAAACAACACATGCAAAATGGCTAATACTGCCTAGAGATATGTATTTTTGTTAGTTGTACTAGAAAAATGATCTTTTGTAAGGTTTGCAAAGACACAAGTTAGTTTTTTTATTCAATATAACAGTGTAACTGTCATATTAAATATGAAAGGTTTATAATCATAACTCCAAAACTAAACGTGAAATGTGTCTAAAAAAGCCTGTAATATTGAATTTATGTTAGTTTTACCAGAGTCGGGTATTTTTGAATGAATCACAAATACAAAAACTAGGTTTTACTCAAAAGGACTGTATACTGTAACACCCAATATGACAGTTATTTAAACATAACTCCTACACCACACATGAAAAATGGCTAATAATGCCTGAAATAATGCATCTTTTGTAGTTTTACTCGAAACATATGCTTTTTAAAATCTTGCAAATGCAAAAAGTAGTTTTTTACTCAATATGACTATAATGTCCTTAGAATCCTGAGATAATGCGAAAAAAGCAATAAAAATGTATTCCAACATAATTCCTAATCCAAACGTGCAAAATGTCTAAAAATGCCTGTGATATTGAATAAATGTTACTTTTACTAGATACAGTGGTTTTTCTATGGTTTGCAAATACAAAATTTAGGTTTTACTCAATATGACTGTATACTGTAACACTCAATATGACATTATTTAAACATCACTCCTACACCACACATGAAAAATGGCTAATAATGCCTTAAATAATGCATCTTTTGGAGTTTTACTCGAAGCATATGCTTTTTTAAATCTTGCAAATGCAAAAAGTTATTTTTTATTCAATATGACTATAATAGTCTTAGAATCCTGAGATCATGCGAAAAAAGCAATAAAAATGTATTCCAACATAACTTCTAAAAAACACATGCAAAATGGCTAATAATGCCTTGAGATATGTATTTTTGTTTGTTGTACTAGAAAAATGATCTTTTGTAAGGTTTGCAAAGACACAAGTTAGTTTTTTTATTCCATATAACAGTATAACTGTCATACTAAATATGAAAGGTTTATAATCATAACTCTAAAACCAAACACGAAATTTGTCTAAAAAAGCCTGTAATATTGAATTTATGTGAGTTTTACCAGAATTGGGTATTTTGGAAAGAATCACAAATACAAACATTGGGTTTTACTGGCCTCATATTGGTCACACTCAAAATGACAGTTTTTGAAACAAAACTCTAAAAATATGCATGCAAAATGTCTAATAATGCCTGAAGAAATGCATCTTTGTATTCAATATCACAGGCATTTTTAGACATTTTGCACGTTTGGATTTGGAATTATGATGGAATACATTTTCATTTCTTTTTTCGCTTTATCTTCGGTTTTCTAAGTACATTACTGTCAAATTGAGTAAAAAATTAAATTTTGTTTTTGCAAACCTTACCGAATGTTTTTTTTTTCAGGAAAACTCTCAAAGATGCATTTTTTCAGGCATTATTAGTAATTTTGCATGCTTATTTTTGGAGTTTTGTTTCAAAAATGGTCATTTTGAGTGTGACCAATATGAGGCCAGTAAAACTTAATGTTTGTATTTGTGATTCTTTCCAAAATACCCGATTCTGGCAAAACTCACATAAATTCAATATTACAGGCTTTTTTAGACAAATTTCACGTTTAGTTTTGGAGTTATGATTATAAACCTGTCATATTTAAAATGACAGTTACACTGTTATATTGAATAAAAAAACTAACTTGTGTCTTTGCAAACCTTACAAAAGATCATTTTTTCTAGTACAACTAACAAAAATACATATCTCTAGGCATTATTAGCCATTTTGCATGTGTTGTTTAAAAGTTATGTTTGAATACATTTGTATTGCTTTTTTCGCATTATCTCAGGTTTCTAAGACTATTATAGTTATATTGAATACAAACTACTTTTTGCATTTGCAAGATTTTAAAAAGCATATGTTTCGAGTAAAACTCCCAAAGATGCATTATTTCAGGCATTATTAGCCATTTTTATGTGTGGTTTAGGAGTTATGTTTAAATAACTGTAATATTGAGTGTTACAGTTATCAGTCATATTGAGTAAAACCTAAATTTTGTATTTGCAAACCATAGAAAAACAACTGTATCTAGTAAAACTAACATTTATTCAATATCACTGCATTTTTAGACATTTTGCACGTTTGGATTTGGAGTTATATTGGAATACATTTTTATTGCTTTTTTCTTATTATCTTAGGATTCGAAGAACATTATAGTCATAATGAGTAAAAAACAACTTTTTGCATTTGCAAGATTTAAAAAAGCATATGCCTGGAGTAAAACTCTCAAAGTTGCATTATTTCCTGCATTATTAGCCATTTTTCATGTGTGGTGTAGGAGTTATGTTTAAATAACTGTCATATTGAGTTTTACAGTATACAGTCATATTGAGTAAAACTTAGTTTTTGTATTTGTGATTCTTTCCAAAATACCCGATTCTGGTACAACTCACATAACTTCAATATTACAGGCTTTTTTAGACAAATTTCAAGTTTGGTTTTGGAGTTATGATTATAAACCTTTCATATTTCGTATGACAGTTACACTGTTATATTGAATGACAAAAATAACTTGTGTCTTTGCTAACCTTACAAAAGATCATTTTTCTAGTACAACTGACAAAAATACACATCCGTTGGCATTATCAGCCATTTTGCATGTGTTGTTTAGAAGTTATGTTGGAATACATTTGTATTGCTTTTTTCGCATTATCTCAGGATTCTAAGACTATTATAGTCATATTGAATAAAAAACTACTTTTTGCATTTGGAAGATTTAAAAAAGGTATATGTTTCGAGTAAAACTCCCAAAGAATCATTATTTCAGGCATTATTAGCCATTTTGCATGTGTGGTGTAGGAGTAATGTTTAAATAACTGTCATATTGAGTGTTACAGTATACGGTCATATTGAGTAAAACCTCATTTTTGTTTTTGCAAACAATAAAAAACAACAACTGTGTCTAGTAAAATTCACATGTATTCAATATCACAGGCATTTTTAGACATTTTGCACGTTTGGATTAGGAGTTATGTTGGAATACATTTTTATTGCTTTTTTCGCATTATCTCAGGATTCTAAGAACATTATAGTCATATTGAGTAACAAACTACTTTTGTATTTGCAAGATTTTAAAAAAGCATATGCTTTGAGTAAAACTCCCAAAGATGCATTATTTTAGGCATTATTAGCCATTTTTCATGTGTGGTGTAGGAGTTATATTTGAATAACTGTCATATTGGGGGTTACAGTATACAGTCATATTGAGTAAAACCTAATTTTTGTATTTGTGATACTTTCCAAAATACCCGATTCGGTAAAAACTCACATAAATTCAATATTACAGGCTCTTTTAGACAAATTTCAAGTTTGGTTTTGGAGTAATGATTTTAAACAGTTTATATTTAGTATGACAGTTACACTGTTATATTGAATAAAAAAACTAACTTGTGTCTTTGCTAACCTTACAAAATATCATTTTTCTAGTACAACTAACAAAAATACACATCTCTAGGCATTATTAGCTATTTTGCATGTGTTTTTTAGAAGTTATGTTGGAATACATTTTTATTGCTTTTTTTGCATTATCTCAGGATTCTAAGATTATTATAGTCATATTGAGTAAAAAAACTACTTTTTGCATTTGCAAGATTTAAAAAAGCATATGCTTTGAATAAAACTCCCAAAGATGCATTATTTCAGGCATTATTAGCCATTTTTCATGTGTGGTGTCGGAGTTATGTTTAAATAACTGTCATATTGAGTGTTACAGTATACAGTCATATTGAGTAAAACCTAGTTTTTGTATTTGTGATTCTTTCCAAAATACCCGATTCTGGTAAAACTCACATAAATTCAATATTACATGCTTTTTTAGACAAATTTCACGTTTAGTTTTGGAGTTTCTTATTTAGTATGACAGTTACACTGTTTATATGAAATAAAAAAACAACTTGTGTCTTTGCAAACCTTACAAAAGATAATTTTCTAGTACAACTAACAAAAATACATATCTCTAGGCATTATTAGCCATTTTGCATGTGTTGTTTAGAAGTTATGTTGGAATACATTTTTATTGCTTTTTTTCGCATTATCTCAGGATTCCAAGCCTATTATAGTCATATTGAATAAAAAAAACTACTTTTTGCATTTGCAAGATTTAAAAAGCATATGCATCCAGTAAAACTGCCATTATTTCAGGCATTATTAGCCATTTTTCATGTGTGGTGTAGGAGTTATGTTTAAATAACTGTCATATTGAGTGTTACAGTATACAGTCATTTTGAGTAAAACCTAAATTTTGTATTTGCAAACCATAGAAAAACAACTGTATCTAGTAAAACTCACATGTATTCAATATCATAGGCATTTTTAGACATTTTGCACGTTTGGTTTGGGAATTATGTTGGAATACATTTTTATTGTTTTTTTTTTGCTTTATCTCAGGAATCTAAGTACATTACTGTCAACTTGAGTAAAAAATTATATTTTTGTTTTTGCAAACCTTGCCAAATGTTTTTTTTTTCAGGAAAACTCTCAAAGATGCAATTTCTTCAGGCATTATTAGACATTTTGCATTGTGGGTGTAGGAGTTATGTTTAAATAACTGTAAAATATCTGTAAAAAATCTGTAAAATAATCATAGTTTTCTCTGGAAACTACCAGCATTGTCACTCCATTAAAGTTGGTTGATCGTAACTAATTGGAAAAACTCTGTAGAAAAAAGGTATTTTTCTGCAGAGCTGTTTGCATCGTCACTTTATTAAAGGTGGTTGATCTTAACAATTTAGTAAAAATCTGAAATTTGTTTATACTTTTCCGCAAAACGTTTAATGAAAATTTCTGTAAATATGTTTTAGTTCATTATTTGGTATACAGCGTTTTACTTTAATTTTATGGTTTTCATTTGGTAGACGTAGCTGCCAGTAGATTACAGTTTTTTTTACAGAATTTTTTTTTACAGTGTACCTTTTGTGTTTGAGAACCTTAAAAAATATATTTTTTCTAGTAAAACTGAAAAAGATAAATGTCTCTACACTGTAAAAAAAATTATGTAAAAAAAACTGTCATCTACTGGCAGATACGGCTGCCAAACGAAAAGTATACAATTTAAGTAAAACATTGTAAACCAAATAATAATCAAAAACATACTTACAGAAATTTTCATGAAACGTTTTGTGGAAAAATATCGTAATTTTACAGACTTTTACTAAATTATTAAATTTAACCACCTTTAATAAAGTAACGATGCAAATAGTTTTGCAGAAAAATACTTTTATTCCACAGGGTTTTTCCAAATGAATACGATCAACCAACTTTAATGATGTGACAATGCTGGCAGTACCACAGAAAAATGCTATTATTTTACAGACTTTTTCTGAGTTGTTAAGATCAGGGGTTTCTAACTCAATTTAACTAGGGTCCACCGGATGCTGAAACTACATGAAAAGTGGATTCACCTTCTTTGAATGGCAATCTAGACTTAGCAACATGCTTGCCAATCCTCCCAAAATATAAAGAGACTTCTTGTGTCTCTCGCAAAGTATTGTTTATTTATCAGTGTGACAATCATTTTAAGGTGATGCCGTGACAACATTAACTTCAACTTCCTTGACAATCTTGCTTTGTGCTCACTAATTCAGCAAACTAACAGCTTGTCAAAAGTAGATGCATGCATGTTGTACAAGGGTTCAATGGTCATACAATGTTGACCACAAGACGTACTTGATCAACAGCCATAAAGATCACACTGACGGTGGCTGTACAAAAAATTTTAACATTGTTACAAATATGCGACACAATGCTAACCCACATCAAACAAGAATGACAAACACATTTTGGGAGAACATCTTCACCGTAACACAAAATAAACACAAAAGAACAAATACCCAGAATTCCATGCAGGGCTACTCTTCCGGGCTACACCCCCGCCAACACCCTACATCACCGCCCCCCTCCATGTGTCGGTTGAGGTGGGCGGGGTTTGGTGGTTGCGGGGGTGTAGCACGGAAGAGTAGCGCTGCTTGGCATTCTGGGTATTTGTTCTTTTGTGTTTATTTTGTGTTACGGTGAAGATGTTCTCGTGAAATGTGTTTGTCATTCTTGTTTGATGTGGGTTCACAGTGTGGCGCATATTTGTAACAGTGTTAAATATATTTGTATGGCCACCGTCAGTGTGACCTGTGTGGCTGTTGGCTGTAGATCAAGTATGTCTTGCACTCACCAACGTGTGTCATATTACAGAGAAAAATCTTAAATTGTTTGTACAAGCATAAACCTTTATATGACAGGCTACAAATATTTTTCAACGTAAATACAAAAATACACATACATATTAAAAAAAATAAGATATTGCTTTAAATTACATATAAAACTGGTAGATTATTAATATGGACATTGACTTTTATATAACAAGTACATGTTAAATGGAAGTTAATTACTGTGATTTTACATGAATTTGAAAGTAATTTGAGAAAACAGAAAATGATATGTATTATTGATTTGGTATTTTTCTGTAATAAAAAATAGTAATATACATAGTTTGTCAATACTGGCATATTACTTAAAATAACAGACAGTTTGTTTATTTACAGATAATGTCTTCAATTCTTCAGTTTTATAACCTATTTAAAAAAAAAGAAAAATTACAGTAGAAATTTAGAGTAAATTAACCATAAAAATATGATTTTATTTTTACAGTGTAGGCATTATTAGCCATTTTGCATGTGTTGTTTAGAAGTTATGTTTGAATACATTTGTATTGCTTTTTTAGCATTATCTCAGGATTCTAAAAACATGATTGTCATATTGAGTAAAAAACTAGTTTTTGCATTTGCAAGATTTACAAAAGCATATGTTTCCAGCAAAACTCCCAAAGATGCATTCTTTCAGGCATTATTAGCCATTGTTCATGTGTGGTGTAGGAATTATGTTTAAATAACTGTCATATTGAGTGTTACAGTATACAGTCATATTGAGTAAAACCACATTTTTGTATTTGCAAACGATAAAAAAACAACTGCATCTAGTAAAACTCACATGGATTCAATATCGCAGGCATTTTTAGACATTTTGCACGTTTGGATTAGGAATTATATTGGAGGACATTTCATTGCTTTTTTCGCATTATCTCAGGATTCTCAGTACATTACTGTGAAATTGGGTAAAACATTACTTTTTGTTTTTGCAAACCTTACCATATGTTTTTTTTTTCCAGTAAAACTCAAAATGATACATTTAAAATAAATTTGTCTTAAAAAGCCTTAATGTTGAATTTATGTGAGTTTTACCTGAATCAGGTATTTTGGAAAGAATCACAAATACAAAATTTAAGTTTTACTGGCCTCATATTGGTCACACTCAAAATGACAGTTTTTAAAACATAACTCCAAAAATACACATGCAAAATGTCTAATAATAACTGTAGAAATGCATCTTTGAGAGTTTTCCTGAAAAAAAATAATTTGGTAAGGTTTGCAAAAACAAAATTTAATTTTTTACTCAATTTGACATTTGTATTACGAAAAAAGCAATACAAATGTATTCCAACATAATTCCTAATCCAAACGTGCAAAATGTCTAAAAATGCCTGTGATATTGAATACATGTGAGTTTTACTAGATACAGTTGTTTTTCTATGGTTTGCAAATACAAAAATGAGGTTTTACTCAATATGACTGTATACTGTAACACTCAATATGACAGTTATTTAAAGATAACTCCTACACCACACATGAAAAAATGCTAATAATGCCTGAAATAATGCATCTTTGGGAGTTTTACTCGAAACATATGCTTTTTTAAATCTTGCAAATGCAAAAAGTAGTTTTTTATTCAATATTACTATAATAGTCTTAGAATCCTGAGATAATGCAAAAAAAGCAAAAAAAATGTATTCAAACATAACTTCTAAACAACACATGAAAAATGGCTAATAATGCCTAGGGATGTGTATTTTGTTAGTTGTACTAGAAAAATAATCTTTTGTAAGGTTTGCAAAGACACAAGTTAGTTTTTTTTGTTCAATATAACAGTGTAACTGTCATATTAAATATGAAAGGTTTATAATCATAACTCCAAAACCAAACTTGAAATTTGTCTAAAAAAGCCTGTAATGTTGAATTTATGTGGGTTTTAGCAGAATCAGGTATTTTGGAAATGTTCACAAATACAACAATTAGGTTTTGCTGGCCTCATATTGGTCACACTCAAAATGACAGTTTTTGAAACATAACTCAAAAAGTAGAAATGCAAAATGTCTAATAATGCCTGAAGAAATGTATCTTAGACAGTTTTACTGGAAAAAAAAAACATTTGGTAAGGTTTGCGAAAAAAAAAAGTATTTTTTTTACTAAATTTGACAGTAATGTACTTAGAGTCCTGAGATAATGCGAAAAAAGCAATAAAAATGTATTCCAACATAATTCCTAATCCAAACGTGCAAAATGTCTAAAAATGCCTGTGATATTAAATACATATGAGTTTTACTAGATACAGTTGTTTTTCTATGGTTTGCAAATACAAAAATTAGGTTTTACTCAATATAACTGTATACTGTAACACTCAATATGACAGTTATTTAAACATAACTCCGACACCACACATGAAAAATGGCTAATAATGCCTGAGATAATGCATCTTTTGGAGTTTTACTCAAAACATATGCTTTTTTAAATCTTGCAAATGCAAAACGTAGTTTTTTATTCAATATGACTATAATAGTCTTAGAATCCTGAGATAATAAGAAAAAAGCAATAAAAATGTATTCCAATATGACTCCTAATCCAAACGTGCAAAATGTCTAAAAATGCCTGTGATATTGGAATAAGGTTAGTTTTACTAGATACAGTTGTTTTTCTATGCTTTGCAAATACAAAATTTAGGTTTTACTCAATATGTAACACTGTAACACTTAATATGACAGTTATTTAAACATAACTCCTACACCACACATGAAAAATGGCTAATAATGCCTGAAATAATGCATCTTTGGGAGTTTTACTCGAAAAATATGCTTTTTTAAATCTTACAAATGCAAAAAGTAGTTTTTTACTCAATATGACTATAATGTTCTTGGAATCCTGAGATAATGCAAAAAAAGCAATAAAAATGTATTCAAACATAACTTCTAAACAACACATGACAAATGGCTAATAATGCGTTGAGATGTGTAATTTTGTTAGTTGTACTAGAAAAATGATCTTTTGTAAGGTTAGCAAAGACAAAAGTTGTTTTTTTATGCAATATAACAGTGTAACTGTCATATTAAATATGAAAGGTTTATAATCATAACTCCAAAACCAAACTTGAAATTTGTCTAAAAAGCCTATAATATTGAATTTATGTGAGTTTTAACAGAATCGGGTATTTTGGAGAGGTTCACAAATACAACAATTTGGTTTTCCTGGCCTCATATTGGTCACACTCAAAATGACAGTTTTTGAAACATAACTCCAAAAGTAAAAATGCAACGTGTCTAAAAATGCCTGAAGAAATGTATCTTTGAGAGTTTTTCTGTGAAAAAAAACATTTGGTAAGGTTGGCTTAAAAAAAAAGTATTTTTCTACTAATTTGACAGTAATGTACTTAGAATCCTGAGATAATGCACAAAAAGCAATTAAAAGGTATTCCAACATAATTCCTGTTTCAAACGTTCAAAATGTCTAAAAATGCCTGTGATATTGAATAAATGTGAGTTTTACTAGATATAGGTTTTTTTTATGGTTTGCAAATACAAAAATAAGGTTTTACTCAATATGACTGTATAATATAACACTCAATATGACAGTTATTTAAACATAACTCCTACACTACACATGAAAAATGTCTAATAATGCCTGAAATAATGCATCTTTGAGAGTTTTACTCAAAGCATAAGCTTTTTTAAATTTTGCAAATGCAAAAAGTTGTTTTTTACTCAACATGAATATAATGTTCTTAGATTCCTGAGATGATGCGAAAAAAGCAATAAAAACATAACTCCTAATCCAAACGTGCAAAATGTCTAAAAATGCCTGTGATATTGAATTAATATTAGTTTTATTAGATACAGTTGTTTTTCTATGGTTTGCAAATACAAAATTTAGGTTTTACTCAATGTGACTGTATACTGTAACACTCAATATGACAGTTATTTAAACATAACTCCAACACCACACATGAAAAACGGCTAATAATGCCTGAAGTAATGCATCTTTGGGAGTTGTACTCGAAACATATGCTTTTTTAAATATCTTAAATGCAAAAAGTCGTTTTTTACTCAATATGACTACAAATGCTTACAATCCTGACATAATGCAAAAAAACTAAAAAAAAAGGAATTCAAACATAACTTCTAAAAAACACATGCAAAATGGCTAATAATGCCTAGAGATATGTATTTTTGTTAGTTGTACTAGAAAAATTATCTTTTGTAAGGTTTGCAAAGACACAAAATAGTTGTTTTATTCAATATAACAGTGTAACTATCATACTAAATATGAAAGGTTTATAATCATAACTCCAAAACTAAACGTGAAATTTGTCTAAAAAAGCATGTAATATTGAATTTATGTGAGTTTTACCAAAATTGGGTATTTTGGAAAGAATCACAAATACAAAAACTAGGTTTTACTCAATATGACTGTATACTGTAACGCCCAATATAACAGTTATTTAAACATAACTCCTACACCACACATGAAAAATGGCTGATAATGCCTGAAATAATGGGAGTTTTACTCCAAATGCAAAAAGTAGTTTTTTATTCAATATGACTATAATAGTCCTAGAATCCTGAGATAATGCGAAAAAAGCAATAAAAATGTATTCAACATAACTCCTAATCCAAACGTGCAAAATGTCTAAAAATGCCTGTTATATTGAATTAATGTTAGTTTTACTAGATACAGTTGTTTTTCTATGGTTTGCAAATACAAAATTTAGGTTTTACTCAAATGACTGTATACTGTAACACTCAATATGACAGTTATTTAAACATAACTCCGACACCACACATGAAAAATGGCTAATAATGCCTGAGATAATGCATCTTTTGGAGTTTTACTCAAAACATATGCTTTTTTAAATCTTGCAAATGCAAAAAGTAGTTTTTTATTCAATATGACTATAATAGTCTTAGAATCCTGAGATAATGCAAAAAAAGCAATAAAAATGTATTCCAACATAACTTCTAAACAACACATGAAAAATGGCTAATAATGCCTAGAGATGTGTATTTTTGTTAGTTGTACTAGAAAAATGACACAAGTTGTTTTTTGTATTCAATATAACAGTGTAACTGTCATACCAAATATGAAAGGTTTATAATCATAACTCCAAAACCAAACTTGAAATTTGTCTAAAAAAGCCTGTAATATTGAATTTATGTGAGCTTTACCAGAATCAGGTGTTTTGGAAAGAATCAAAAATAAGAAAACTAGGTTTTACTCAATATGACTGTATACTGTAACACTCAATATGACAGTTATTTAAACATTACTCCTACACCACGCATGCAAAATGGCTAATAATGCCTGAAATAATGCATCTTTGGGAGTTTTACTCGAAACATATGCTAATTTAAATATTGCAAATGCAAAAAGACAGTAATGTATTTAGAATCCTGAGATAAAGCGAAAACAAAAAATGAAAATGTATTCCATCATAATTCCTAATCCAAACGTGCAAAATGTCTAAAAATGCCTGTGATATTGAATAATGTTCGTTTTACTAGATACAGTTTTATGGCTTGCAAATACAAAATTTAGGTTTTACTCAATATGACTGTATACTTTAACACTCAATATGACAGTTATTTAAACATAACTCCTACACCACACATGCAAAATGTCTAATAATGCCTGAAGAAATGGATCTTTGAGATTTTTCCTGAAAAAAAAAAACATTTGGCTAGGTTTGCAAAAACAAAATATATTTTTTTACTCAATTTGACAGTAATGTACTTAGAATCCGGAGATAAAGCGAAAAAAACAATAAAAATGTATTCAAACATAATTCCTAATCCAAACGTGCAAAATGTCTAAAAATGCCTATGATATTGAATACGTGTGAGTTTTACTAGATGCAGTTCTTTTTCCATGGTTTGCAAATACAAAAATGAAGTTTTAGTCAATATGACTGTATACTGTAACACTCAATATGACAGTTATTTAAACATAGTTCCTACACCAGACATGAAAAATGGCTAATAATGCCTGAAATAATGCATCTTTGGGAGTTTTACTGGAAGCATTTGCTTTTTTAAATTTTGCAAATGCAAAAAGTAGTTTTTTAATCACTATGACTATAATGTTCTTAGAATCCTGAGATAATGCGAAAAAAGCAATAAAAATGTATTCCAACATAATTCCTAATCGAATCGTGCAAAATGTCTAGAAATGCCTGTGATATTGAATAAATGTTAGTTTTACTAGATACAGTTGTTTTTCTATGGTTTGCAAATAAAAAATTTAGGTTTTACTCAATATGACTGTATACTGTAGCACTCAATATGACAGTTATTTAAACATTACTCCTACACCACACATGCGAAATGGCTAATAATGCCTGAATTAATGCATCTTTGCGATTTTTACTCGAAACATATGCTTTTTAAAATCTTGCAAATGCAAAAAGTAGTTTTTTACTCAATATGACTAAAATGTCCTTAGAATCCTGAGATAATGCGAAAAAAGCAATAAAAATGTATTCCAACATAATTCCTAATCCAAACGTGTAAAATGTCTAAAAATGCCTGTGATATTGAATAAATGTTAGTTTTATTAGATACAGTGGTTTTTCTATGGTTTGCAAATACAAAATTTAGGTTTTACTCAATATGACTGTATACTGTAACACTCAATATGACAGTTATTTAAACATAACTCCTACACCACACATGAAAAATGGCTAATAATGCCTGAAATAATGCATCTTTGGGAGTTTTACTCGAAACATATGCTTTTTTAAATCTTGCAAATGCAAAAAGTAGTTTTTATACAATATGACTATAATAGTCTTAGAATCCTGAGATAATGCGAAAAAAGCAATAAAAATGTATTCAAACATAATTTTTAAACAACACATGCAAATAGGCTAATAATGCCTAGGGATATGTATTTTTGTTAGTTGTACTAGAAAAATGATCCTTTGTTAGGTTTGCAAATGCACAAGTTAGTTTTTTTATTCCATATAACAGTGTAACTGTCTTATTAAATATGAAAGGTTTATAATCATAACTCCAAAACCAAACTTGAAATTTGTCTAAAAAAGCCTGTAATATTGAATTTATGCGAGTTTTACCAGAATCAGGTATTTTGGAAAGACTCACAAATACAAAAACTAGGTTTTACTCAATATGACTGTATACTGTAACACTCAATATGACAGTTATTTAAACATAACTCCTACACCACACATGAAAAATGGCTAATAATGCCTGAAATAATGCATCTTTAGGAGTTTTACTCTAAGCATATGCTTTTTTAAATCTTGCAAATGCAAAAAGTAGTTTTTTATTCATTATGACAACAGTAGTCTTAGAATCCTGAGATAATGCGAAAAAAGCAATGAAAATGTAATCCAACATAACTCTTAATCCAAACGTGCAAAATGTCTAAAAATGCCTGTGATATTGAATTAATGTTAGTTTGACTAGATACAGTTGTTTTTCTATGGTTTGCAAATACAAAATTTAGGTTTTACTCAATATGACTGTATACTGTAGCACTCAATATGACAGTTATTTAAATATAACTCCTACACCACACATGAAAAATGGCTAACAATGCCTGAAATAATGCATCTTTTGGAGTTTTACTGGAAACATATGCTTTTTAAAATCTTGCAAATGCAAAAAGTAGTTTTTTACTCAATATGACTATAATGTCCTTAGAATCCTGAGATAATGCGAAAAAAGCAATAAAAATGTATTCCAACATAATTCCTAATCCAAACGTGCAAAATGTCTAAAAATGCCTGTGATATTGAATACATGTTAGTTTTACTAGAAACAGTGGTTTTTCTATGGTTTGCAAATACAAAATTTAGGTTTTACTCAATATGACTGTATACTGTAACACTCAATATGACAGTTATTTAAACATAACTCCTACACCACACATGAAAAATGGCTAATAATGCCTGAAATAATGCATCTTTGGGAGTTTTACTTGAAGCATATGCTTTTTTAAATCTTGCAAATGCAAAAAGTAGTTTTTTATTCAATATGACTACAATAGTCTTAGAATCCTGAGATAATGCGAAAAAAGCAATAAAAATGTATTCCAACATAACTCCTAATCCAAACGTGCAAAATGTCTAAAAATGCCTGTGATATTGAATTAATGTTAGTTTGACTAGATACAGTTGTTTTTCTATGGTTTGCAAATACAAAATTTAGGTTTTACTCAATATGATTGTTTACTGTAACACTCAATATGACAGTTATTTAAACATAACTCCTACACCACACATGAAAAATGGCTAATAATGCCTGAAATAATGCACCTTTGGGAGTTTTACTTCGAAACATATGCTTTTTTAAATCTTGCAAATGCAAAAAGTTCTTTTTTATTCAATATGACTACAATAGTCTTAGAATCCTGAGATAATGCGAAAAAAGCAATAAAAATGTATTCCAACATAACTTCTAAACAACACATGCAAAATGGCTAGTAATGCCTAGAGATATGTATTTTTGTTAGTTGTACTAGAAAAATGATCTTGTGTAAGGTTTGCAAAGACACAAGTTAGTTTTTTTATTCGATATAATAGTGTAACTGTCATACTAAATATGAAAGGTTTATAATCATAACTCCAAAACCAAACATGAAATTTGTCTAAAAAAGCCTGTAATATTGAATTTATGTGAGTTTTACCAGAATCGGGTATTTTGGAAGGAATCTCAAATACAAACATTGGGTTCTACTGGCCTCATATTGGTCACACTCAAAATGACAGTTTTTGAAACAAAACTCCAAAAATATGCATGCAAAATGTCTAATAATGCCTGAAAAAAGGCATCTTTGAGAGTTTTCCGGAAGAAAAAAACATTTGGCAAGGTTTGCAAAAACAAAATATAATGTTTTACTCAATTTGACAGTAAAGTACTTAGAATCCTGAGATAAAGCTAAAAAAAAACAATAAAAATGTATTCCAACATAATTCCTAATCCAAACGTGCAAAATGTCTAAAAATGCCTATGATATTGAATACATGTGAGTTTTACTAGATAAAATTTGTTTTTCTATGGTTTGCACATACAACAATGAAGTTTTAGTCAATATGATTGTATACTGTAACACTCAATATAACAGTTATTTAAACATACATCCTACACAAAACATGAAAAAAGGCTAATAATGCCTGAAATAATACATCTTTGTGAGTTTTACTCGAAACATATGCTTTTTTTAAATCTTGCAAATGCAAAAAGTAGTTTTTTATTAAATATGACTATAATAGTCTTAGAATCCTGAGATAATGCGAAAAAAGCAATAAAAAGGTATTCCAACACAACGTCAAAACAACACATGCAAAATGGATAATAATGCCTAGAGATGTGTATTTTTGTTAGTTGTACTAGAAAAAAGATCTTTTGTAAGGTTAGCAAAGACACAAGTTGTTTTTTGTCTTCAATATACCAGTGTAAGTGTCATACTATATATGAAAGGTTTATAATCATAACTCCAAAACCAAACTTGAAATTTGTCTAAAAAAGCCTGTAATATTGAATTTATGTGAGTTTTACCTGAATAGGGTATTTTGGAAAGAATCACAAATACAAAAACTAGGTTTTACTCAATATGACTGTATACTGTAACACTCAATATGACAGTTATTTAAACATAACTCCTACACCACACATGAAAAATGGCTAATAATGCCTGAAATAATGCATATTTGGGAGTTTTACTCGAAGCATATGCTTTTTTAAATCTTGCAAATGCAAAAAGTAGTTTTTTATTCAATATGACTTCAATAGTCTTGGAATCCTGAGATAATGCGAAAAAAGCAATAAAATGTTTCCAACATAACTCCTAATCAAAACGTGCAAAATGTCTAAAAATGCCTGTGATATTGAATAATTGTTAGTTTGACTAGATACAGTTGTTTTTCTATGGTTTGGAAATACAAAATTTAGGTTTAACTCAATATGATTGTATACTGTAACACTCAATATGACAGTTATTTAAACATAACTCCTACACCACACATGAAAAATGGCTAATAATGCCTGAAATAATGCACCTTTGGGAGTTTTACTCGAAACATATGCTTTTTGAAATCTTGCAAATGCAAAAAGTAGTTTTTTATTCAATATGACTACAATAGTCTTAGAATACTGAGATAATGCGAAAAAAGCAATAAAAATGTATTCCAACATAACTTCTAAACAACACATGCAAAATGGCTAGTAATGCCTAGAGATATGTATTTTTGTTAGTTGTACTAGAAAAATGATCTTTTGTAAGGTTTGCAAAGACACAAGTTAGTTTTTTTATTCCATATAACAGTGTAACTGTCATACTAAATATGAAAGGTTTTTAATCATAACTCCAAACCAAACATGAAATTTGTCTAAAAAAGCCTGTAATATTGAATTTATGTGAGTTTTACCAGAATCGGGTATTTTGGAAAGAATCACAAATACAAACAATGGGTTTTACTGGCCTCATATTGGTCACACTCAAAATGACAGTTTTTGAAACAAAACTCCAAAAATATGCACGCAAAATGTCTAATAATTCCTGAAGAAATGCATCTTTGAGAGTTTTCCTGAAAAAAAAAAACATTTGGCAATATTTGCAAAAACAAAATATAATTTTTTACTCAATTTGACAGTAATGGTCTTAGAATCCTGAGATAAAGCGAAAAAAACAGTAAAAATGTATTCGAACAGAATTCCTAATCCAAACGTGCAAAATGTCTAAAAATGTCTCTGATAATGAATACATGTGAGTTTTACTAGATACAGTTGTTTTTCTATGGTTTGCAAATACAAAAATGAGGGTTTAGTCAATATGACCGTATACTGTAACACTCAATATAACAGTTATTTAAACATAAATCCCACACAACACATGAAAAATGGCTAATAATGCCTGAAATAATGCATCTTTTGGAGTTTTACTGGAAGCATATGCTTTTTTAAATTTTGCAAATGCAAAAAGTAGTTTTTTACTCAATATGACTATAAAGTTCTTAGAATCCTGAGATAATGCGAAAAAAGCAATAAAAATGTATTCCAACATAACTCCTAATCCAAACGTGCAAAATGTCTAAAAGTGCCTGTGATATTGAATAATTGTTAGTTTTACTAGATACAGTTGTTTTTCTATGGTTTGCAAATACAAAATTTAGGTTTTACTCAATATGACTGTATACTGTAACAATCAATATGACAGTTATTTAAACATAAGTCCTACACCACACATGGAAAATGGCTAATAATGCCTGAAATAATGCATCTTTGGGGGTTTCACTCGAAGCATATGTTTTTTTAAATCTTGCAAATGCAAAAAGTAGTTTTTTTCACAATATGACTATAATGTTCTTAGAATCCTGAGATAATGCGAAAAAAGCAATAAAAATGTATTCAAACATAACTTTTAAACAACACATGCAAAATGGCTAATAATGCCTAGAGATATGTATTTTTGTTAGTTGTACTAGAAAAATGATCTTTTGTAAGGTTTGCAAAGACACAAGTTAGTTTTTTTATTCAATATAACAGTGTAACTGTCATATTAAATATGAAAGGTTTATAATCATAACTCCAAAACTAAACGTGAAATGTGTCTAAAAAAGCCTGTAATATTGAATTTATGTTAGTTTTACCAGAATCGGGTATTTTTGAATGAATCACAAATACAAAAACTAGGTTTTACTCAATATGACTATATACTGTAACACCCAATATGACAGTTATTTAAACATAACTCCTACACCACACATGAAAAATGGCTAATAATGCCTGAAATAATGCATCTTTTGGAGTTTTACTCGAAACATATGCTTTTTCAAATCTTGCAAATGCAAAAAGTAGTTTTTTACTCAATATGACTATAATGTCCTTAGAATCCTGAGATAATGCGAAAAAAGCAATAAAAATGTATTCCAACATAATTCCTAATCCAAACGTGCAAAATGTCTAAAAATGCCTGTGATATTGAATAAATGTTAGTTTTACTAGATACGGTGGTTTTTCTATGGTTTGCAAATACAAAATTTAGGTTTTACTCAATATGACTGTATACTGTAACACTCAATATGACAGTTATTTAAACATAACTCCTACACCACACATGAAAAATGGCTAATAATGCCTGAAATAATGCACCTTTGGGAGTTTTACTCGAAACATATGCTTTTTTAAATCTTGCAAATGCAAAAAGTAGTTTTTTATTCAATATGACTACAATAGTCTTAGAATACTGAGATAATGCGAAAAAAGCAATAAAAATGTATTCCAACATAACTTCTAAACAACACATGCAAAATGGCTAGTAATGCCTAGAGATATGTATTTTTGTTAGTTGTACTAGAAAAATGATCTTTTGTAAGGTTTGCAAAGACACAAGTTAGTTTTTTTATTCCATATAACAGTGTAACTGTCATACTAAATATGAAAGGTTTTTAATCATAACTCCAAAACCAAACATGAAATTTGTCTAAAAAAGCCTGTAATATTGAATTTATGTGAGTTTTACCAGAATCGGGTATTTTGGAAAGAATCACAAATACAAACAATGGGTTTTACTGGCCTCATATTGGTCACACTCAAAATGACAGTTTTTGAAACAAAACTCCAAAAATATCCACGCAAAATGTCTAATAATTCCTGAAGAAATGCATCTCTGAGAGTTTTCCTGAAAAAAAAAAAACATTTGGCAATATTTGCAAAAACAAAATATAATTTTTTACTCAATTTGACAGTAATGGTCTTAGAATCCTGAGATAAAGCGAAAAAAACAGTAAAAATGTATTCGAACAGAATTCCTAATCCAAACGTGCAAAATGTCTAAAAATGTCTCTGATATTGAATACATGTGAGTTTTACTAGATACAGTTGTTTTTCTATGGTTTGCAAATACAAAAATGAGGGTTTAGTCAATATGACCGTATACTGTAACACTCAATATGACAGTTATTTAAACATAACTCCTACACCACACATGAAAAATGGCTAATAATGCCTGAAATAATGCATCTTTTGGAGTTTTACTCGAAGCATATGCTTTTTTAAATCTTGCAAATGCAAAAAGTTGTTTTTTATTCAATATGACTTCAATAGTCTTGGAATCCTGAGATAATGCGAAAAAAGCAATAAAAATGTATTCCAACATAACTCCTAATCAAAACGTGCAAAATGTCTAAAAATGCCTGTGATATTGAATAATTGTTAGTTTGACTAGATACAGTTGTTTTTCTATGGTTTGGAAATACAAAATTTAGGTTTAACTCAATATGATTGTATACTGTAACACTCAATATGACAGTTATTTAAACATAACTCCTACACCACACATGAAAAATGGCTAATAATGCCTGAAATAATGCACCTTTGGGAGTTTTACCCGAAACATATGCTTTTTTAAATCTTGCAAATGCAAAAAGTAGTTTTTTATTCAATATGACTACAATAGTCTTAGAATACTGAGATAATGCGAAAAAAGCAATACAAATGTATTCCAACATAACTTCTAAACAACACATGCAAAATGGCTAGTAATGCCTAGAGATATGTATTTTTGTTAGTTGTACTAGAAAAATGATCTTTTGTAAGGTTTGCAAAGACACAAGTTAGTTTTTTTATTCCATATAACAGTGTCTGTCATACTAAATATAAAAGGTTTTTAATCATAACTCCAAAACCAAACATGAAATTTGTCTAAAAAAGCCTGTAATATTGAATTTATGTGAGTTTTACCAGAATCGGGTATTTTGGAAAGAATCACAAATACAAACAATGGGTTTTACTGGCCTCATATTGGTCACACTCAAAATGACAGTTTTTGAAACAAAACTCCAAAAATATGCACGCAAAATGTCTAATAATTCCTGAAGAAATGCATCTTTGAGAGTTTTCCTGAAAAAAAAAAAAACATTTGGCAATATTTGCAAAAACAAAATATAATTTTTTACTCAATTTGACAGTAATGGTCTTAGAATCCTGAGATAAAGCGAAAAAAACAGTAAAAATGTATTCGAACAGAATTCCTAATCCAAACGTGCAAAATGTCTAAAAATGTCTCTGATAATGAATACATGTGAGTTTTACTAGATACAGTTGTTTTTCTATGGTTTGCAAATACAAAAATGAGGGTTTAGTCAATATGACCGTATACTGTAACACTCAATATAACAGTTATTTAAACATAAATCCCACACAACACATGAAAAATGGCTAATAATGCCTGAAATAATGCATCTTTTGGAGTTTTACTGTAAGCATATGCTTTTTTAAATTTTGCAAATGCAAAAAGTAGTTTTTTACTCAATATGACTATAAAGTTCTTAGAATCCTGAGATAATGCGAAAAAAGCAATAAAAATGTATTCCAACATAACTCCTAATCCAAACGTGCAAAATGTCTAAAAGTGCCTGTGATATTGAATAATTGTTAGTTTTACTAGATACAGTTGTTTTTCTATGGTTTGCAAATTTAGGTTTTACTCAATATGACTGTATACTGTAACAATCAATATGACAGTTATTTAAACATAAGTCCTACACCACACATGGAAAATGGCTAATAATGCCTGAAATAATGCATCTTTGGGGGTTTCACTCGAAGCATATGTTTTTTTAAATCTTGCAAATGCAAAAAGTAGTTTTTTTCACAATATGACTATAATGTTCTTAGAATCCTGAGATAATGCGAAAAAAGCAATAAAAATGTATTCAAACATAACTTTTAAACAACACATGCAAAATGGCTAATAATGCCTAGAGATATGTATTTTTGTTAGTTGTACTAGAAAAATGATCTTTTGTAAGGTTTGCAAAGACACAAGTTAGTTTTTTTATTCAATATAACAGTGTAACTGTCATATTAAATATGAAAGGTTTATAATCATAACTCCAAAACTAAACGTGAAATGTGTCTAAAAAAGCCTGTAATATTGAATTTATGTTAGTTTTACCAGAGTCGGGTATTTTTGAATGAATCACAAATACAAAAACTAGGTTTTACTCAATATGACTGTATACTGTAACACCCAATATGACAGTTATTTAAACATAACTCCTACACCACACATGAAAAATGGCTAATAATGCCTGAAATAATGCATCTTTTGTAGTTTTACTCGAAACATATGCTTTTTAAAATCTTGCAAATGCAAAAAGTAGTTTTTTACTCAATATGACTATAATGTCCTTAGAATCCTGAGATAATGCGAAAAAAGCAATAAAAATGTATTCCAACATAATTCCTAATCCAAACGTGCAAAATGTCTAAAAATGCCTGTGATATTGAATAAATGTTACTTTTACTAGATACAGTGGTTTTTCTATGGTTTGCAAATACAAAATTTAGGTTTTACTCAATATGACTGTATACTGTAACACTCAATATGACATTATTTAAACATCACTCCTACACCACACATGAAAAATGGCTAATAATGCCTTAAATAATGCATCTTTTGGAGTTTTACTCGAAGCATATGCTTTTTTAAATCTTGCAAATGCAAAAAGTTATTTTTTATTCAATATGACTATAATAGTCTTAGAATCCTGAGATCATGCGAAAAAAGCAATAAAAATGTATTCCAACATAACTTCTAAAAAACACATGCAAAATGGCTAATAATGCCTTGAGATATGTATTTTTGTTTGTTGTACTAGAAAAATGATCTTTTGTAAGGTTTGCAAAGACACAAGTTAGTTTTTTTATTCCATATAACAGTATAACTGTCATACTAAATATGAAAGGTTTATAATCATAACTCTAAAACCAAACACGAAATTTGTCTAAAAAAGCCTGTAATATTGAATTTATGTGAGTTTTACCAGAATTGGGTATTTTGGAAAGAATCACAAATACAAACATTGGGTTTTACTGGCCTCATATTGGTCACACTCAAAATGACAGTTTTTGAAACAAAACTCTAAAAATATGCATGCAAAATGTCTAATAATGCCTGAAGAAATGCATCTTTGTATTCAATATCACAGGCATTTTTAGACATTTTGCACGTTTGGATTTGGAATTATGATGGAATACATTTTCATTTCTTTTTTCGCTTTATCTTCGGTTTTCTAAGTACATTACTGTCAAATTGAGTAAAAAATTAAATTTTGTTTTTGCAAACCTTACCGAATGTTTTTTTTTTCAGGAAAACTCTCAAAGATGCATTTTTTCAGGCATTATTAGTAATTTTGCATGCTTATTTTTGGAGTTTTGTTTCAAAAATGGTCATTTTGAGTGTGACCAATATGAGGCCAGTAAAACTTAATGTTTGTATTTGTGATTCTTTCCAAAATACCCGATTCTGGCAAAACTCACATAAATTCAATATTACAGGCTTTTTTAGACAAATTTCACGTTTAGTTTTGGAGTTATGATTATAAACCTGTCATATTTAAAATGACAGTTACACTGTTATATTGAATAAAAAAACTAACTTGTGTCTTTGCAAACCTTACAAAAGATCATTTTTTCTAGTACAACTAACAAAAATACATATCTCTAGGCATTATTAGCCATTTTGCATGTGTTGTTTAAAAGTTATGTTTGAATACATTTGTATTGCTTTTTTCGCATTATCTCAGGTTTCTAAGACTATTATAGTTATATTGAATACAAACTACTTTTTGCATTTGCAAGATTTTAAAAAGCATATGTTTCGAGTAAAACTCCCAAAGATGCATTATTTCAGGCATTATTAGCCATTTTTATGTGTGGTTTAGGAGTTATGTTTAAATAACTGTAATATTGAGTGTTACAGTTATCAGTCATATTGAGTAAAACCTAAATTTTGTATTTGCAAACCATAGAAAAACAACTGTATCTAGTAAAACTAACATTTATTCAATATCACTGCATTTTTAGACATTTTGCACGTTTGGATTTGGAGTTATATTGGAATACATTTTTATTGCTTTTTTCTTATTATCTTAGGATTCGAAGAACATTATAGTCATAATGAGTAAAAAACAACTTTTTGCATTTGCAAGATTTAAAAAAGCATATGCCTGGAGTAAAACTCTCAAAGTTGCATTATTTCCTGCATTATTAGCCATTTTTCATGTGTGGTGTAGGAGTTATGTTTAAATAACTGTCATATTGAGTTTTACAGTATACAGTCATATTGAGTAAAACTTAGTTTTTGTATTTGTGATTCTTTCCAAAATACCCGATTCTGGTACAACTCACATAACTTCAATATTACAGGCTTTTTTAGACAAATTTCAAGTTTGGTTTTGGAGTTATGATTATAAACCTTTCATATTTCGTATGACAGTTACACTGTTATATTGAATGACAAAAATAACTTGTGTCTTTGCTAACCTTACAAAAGATCATTTTTCTAGTACAACTGACAAAAATACACATCCGTTGGCATTATCAGCCATTTTGCATGTGTTGTTTAGAAGTTATGTTGGAATACATTTGTATTGCTTTTTTCGCATTATCTCAGGATTCTAAGACTATTATAGTCATATTGAATAAAAAACGACTTTTTGCATTTGGAAGATTTAAAAAAGGTATATGTTTCGAGTAAAACTCCCAAAGAATCATTATTTCAGGCATTATTAGCCATTTTGCATGTGTGGTGTAGGAGTAATGTTTAAATAACTGTCATATTGAGTGTTACAGTATACGGTCATATTGAGTAAAACCTCATTTTTGTTTTTGCAAACAATAAAAAACAACAACTGTGTCTAGTAAAATTCACATGTATTCAATATCACAGGCATTTTTAGACATTTTGCACGTTTGGATTAGGAGTTATGTTGGAATACATTTTTATTGCTTTTTTCGCATTATCTCAGGATTCTAAGAACATTATAGTCATATTGAGTAACAAACTACTTTTGTATTTGCAAGATTTTAAAAAAGCATATGCTTTGAGTAAAACTCCCAAAGATGCATTATTTTAGGCATTATTAGCCATTTTTCATGTGTGGTGTAGGAGTTATATTTGAATAACTGTCATATTGGGGGTTACAGTATACAGTCATATTGAGTAAAACCTAATTTTTGTATTTGTGATACTTTCCAAAATACCCGATTCGGTAAAAACTCACATAAATTCAATATTACAGGCTCTTTTAGACAAATTTCAAGTTTGGTTTTGGAGTAATGATTTTAAACAGTTTATATTTAGTATGACAGTTACACTGTTATATTGAATAAAAAAACTAACTTGTGTCTTTGCTAACCTTACAAAATATCATTTTTCTAGTACAACTAACAAAAATACACATCTCTAGGCATTATTAGCTATTTTGCATGTGTTTTTTAGAAGTTATGTTGGAATACATTTTTATTGCTTTTTTTGCATTATCTCAGGATTCTAAGATTATTATAGTCATATTGAGTAAAAAAACTACTTTTTGCATTTGCAAGATTTAAAAAAGCATATGCTTTGAATAAAACTCCCAAAGATGCATTATTTCAGGCATTATTAGCCATTTTTCATGTGTGGTGTCGGAGTTATGTTTAAATAACTGTCATATTGAGTGTTACAGTATACAGTCATATTGAGTAAAACCTAGTTTTTGTATTTGTGATTCTTTCCAAAATACCCGATTCTGGTAAAACTCACATAAATTCAATATTACATGCTTTTTTAGACAAATTTCACGTTTAGTTTTGGAGTTTCTTATTTAGTATGACAGTTACACTGTTATATTGAATAAAAAAACAACTTGTGTCTTTGCAAACCTTACAAAAGATAATTTTTCTAGTACAACTAACAAAAATACATATCTCTAGGCATTATTAGCCATTTTGCATGTGTTGTTTAGAAGTTATGTTGGAATACATTTTTATTGCTTTTTTCGCATTATCTCAGGATTCCAAGCCTATTATAGTCATATTGAATAAAAAAAACTACTTTTTGCATTTGCAAGATTTAAAAAAGCATATGCATCCAGTAAAACTGCCATTATTTCAGGCATTATTAGCCATTTTTCATGTGTGGTGTAGGAGTTATGTTTAAATAACTGTCATATTGAGTGTTACAGTATACAGTCATTTTGAGTAAAACCTAAATTTTGTATTTGCAAACCATAGAAAAACAACTGTATCTAGTAAAACTCACATGTATTCAATATCATAGGCATTTTTAGACATTTTGCACGTTTGGTTTGGGAATTATGTTGGAATACATTTTTATTGTTTTTTTTTGCTTTATCTCAGGAATCTAAGTACATTACTGTCAACTTGAGTAAAAAATTATATTTTTGTTTTTGCAAACCTTGCCAAATGTTTTTTTTTTCAGGAAAACTCTCAAAGATGCATTTCTTCAGGCATTATTAGACATTTTGCATTGTGGTGTAGGAGTTATGTTTAAATAACTGTAAAATATCTGTAAAAAATCTGTAAAATAATCATAGTTTTCTCTGGAACTACCAGCATTGTCACTCCATTAAAGTTGGTTGATCGTAACTAATTGGAAAAACTCTGTAGAAAAAAGGTATTTTTCTGCAGAGCTGTTTGCATCGTCACTTTATTAAAGGTGGTTGATCTTAACAATTTAGTAAAAATCTGAAATTTGTTTATACTTTTCCGCAAAACGTTTAATGAAAATTTCTGTAAATATGTTTTAGTTCATTATTTGGTATACAGCGTTTTACTTTAATTTTATGGTTTTCATTTGGTAGACGTAGCTGCCAGTAGATTACAGTTTTTTTTACAGAATTTTTTTTTACAGTGTACCTTTTGTGTTTGAGAACCTTAAAAAATATATTTTTTCTAGTAAAACTGAAAAAGATAAATGTCTCTACACTGTAAAAAAAATTATGTAAAAAAAACTGTCATCTACTGGCAGATACGGCTGCCAAACGAAAAGTATACAATTTAAGTAAAACATTGTAAACCAAATAATAATCAAAAACATACTTACAGAAATTTTCATGAAACGTTTTGTGGAAAAATATCGTAATTTTACAGACTTTTACTAAATTATTAAATTTAACCACCTTTAATAAAGTAACGATGCAAATAGTTTTGCAGAAAAATACTTTTATTCCACAGGGTTTTTCCAAATGAATACGATCAACCAACTTTAATGATGTGACAATGCTGGCAGTACCACAGAAAAATGCTATTATTTTACAGACTTTTTCTGAGTTGTTAAGATCAGGGGTTTCTAACTCAATTTAACTAGGGTCCACCGGATGCTGAAACTACATGAAAAGTGGATTCACCTTCTTTGAATGGCAATCTAGACTTAGCAACATGCTTGCCAATCCTCCCAAAATATAAAGAGACTTCTTGTGTCTCTCGCAAAGTATTGTTTATTTATCAGTGTGACAATCATTTTAAGGTGATGCCGTGACAACATTAACTTCAACTTCCTTGACAATCTTGCTTTGTGCTCACTAATTCAGCAAACTAACAGCTTGCCAAAAGTAGATGCATGCATGTTGTACAAGGGTTCAATGGTCATACAATGTTGACCACAAGACGTACTTGATCAACAGCCATAAAGATCACACTGACGGTGGCTGTACAAAAAATTTTAACATTGTTACAAATATGCGACACAATGCTAACCCACATCAAACAAGAATGACAAACACATTTTGGGAGAACATCTTCACCGTAACACAAAATAAACACAAAAGAACAAATACCCAGAATTCCATGCAGGGCTACTCTTCCGGGCTACACCCCCGCCAACACCCTACATCACCGCCCCCCTCCATGTGTCGGTTGAGGTGGGCGGGGTTTGGTGGTTGCGGGGGTGTAGCACGGAAGAGTAGCGCTGCTTGGCATTCTGGGTATTTGTTCTTTTGTGTTTATTTTGTGTTACGGTGAAGATGTTCTCGTGAAATGTGTTTGTCATTCTTGTTTGATGTGGGTTCACAGTGTGGCGCATATTTGTAACAGTGTTAAATATATTTGTATGGCCACCGTCAGTGTGACCTGTGTGGCTGTTGGCTGTAGATCAAGTATGTCTTGCACTCACCAACGTGTGTCATATTACAGAGAAAAATCTTAAATTGTTTGTACAAGCATAAACCTTTATATGACAGGCTACAAATATTTTTCAACGTAAATACAAAAATACACATACATATTAAAAAAAATAAGATATTGCTTTAAATTACATATAAAACTGGTAGATTATTAATATGGACATTGACTTTTATATAACAAGTACATGTTAAATGGAAGTTAATTACTGTGATTTTACATGAATTTGAAAGTAATTTGAGAAAACAGAAAATGATATGTATTATTGATTTGGTATTTTTCTGTAATAAAAAATAGTAATATACATAGTTTGTCAATACTGGCATATTACTTAAAATAACAGACAGTTTGTTTATTTACAGATAATGTCTTCAATTCTTCAGTTTTATAACCTATTTAAAAAAAAAGAAAAATTACAGTAGAAATTTAGAGTAAATTAACCATAAAAATATGATTTTTTTTTTACAGTGTAGGCATTATTAGCCATTTTGCATGTGTTGTTTAGAAGTTATGTTTGAATACATTTGTATTGCTTTTTTAGCATTATCTCAGGATTCTAAAAACATGATTGTCATATTGAGTAAAAAACTAGTTTTTGCATTTGCAAGATTTACAAAAGCATATGTTTCCAGCAAAACTCCCAAAGATGCATTCTTTCAGGCATTATTAGCCATTGTTCATGTGTGGTGTAGGAATTATGTTTAAATAACTGTCATATTGAGTGTTACAGTATACAGTCATATTGAGTAAAACCACATTTTTGTATTTGCAAACGATAAAAAAACAACTGCATCTAGTAAAACTCACATGGATTAAATATCGCAGGCATTTTTAGACATTTTGCACGTTTGGATTAGGAATTATATTGGAGGACATTTCATTGCTTTTTTCGCATTATCTCAGGATTCTCAGTACATTACTGTGAAATTGGGTAAAACATTACTTTTTGTTTTTGCAAACCTTACCATATGTTTTTTTTTTCCAGTAAAACTCAAAATGATACATTTAAAATAAATTTGTCTTAAAAAGCCTTAATGTTGAATTTATGTGAGTTTTACCTGAATCAGGTATTTTGGAAAGAATCACAAATACAAAATTTAAGTTTTACTGGCCTCATATTGGTCACACTCAAAATGACAGTTTTTAAAACATAACTCCAAAAATACACATGCAAAATGTCTAATAATAACTGTAGAAATGCATCTTTGAGAGTTTTCCTGAAAAAAAATAATTTGGTAAGGTTTGCAAAAACAAAATTTAATTTTTTACTCAATTTGACATTTGTATTACGAAAAAAGCAATACAAATGTATTCCAACATAATTCCTAATCCAAACGTGCAAAATGTCTAAAAATGCCTGTGATATTGAATACATGTGAGTTTTACTAGATACAGTTGTTTTTCTATGGTTTGCAAATACAAAAATGAGGTTTTACTCAATATGACTGTATACTGTAACACTCAATATGACAGTTATTTAAAGATAACTCCTACACCACACATGAAAAAATGCTAATAATGCCTGAAATAATGCATCTTTGGGAGTTTTACTCGAAACATATGCTTTTTTAAATCTTGCAAATGCAAAAAGTAGTTTTTTATTCAATATTACTATAATAGTCTTAGAATCCTGAGATAATGCAAAAAAAGCAAAAAAAATGTATTCAAACATAACTTCTAAACAACACATGAAAAATGGCTAATAATGCCTAGGGATGTGTATTTTGTTAGTTGTACTAGAAAAATAATCTTTTGTAAGGTTTGCAAAGACACAAGTTAGTTTTTTTTGTTCAATATAACAGTGTAACTGTCATATTAAATATGAAAGGTTTATAATCATAACTCCAAAACCAAACTTGAAATTTGTCTAAAAAAGCCTGTAATGTTGAATTTATGTGGGTTTTAGCAGAATCAGGTATTTTGGAAATGTTCACAAATACAACAATTAGGTTTTGCTGGCCTCATATTGGTCACACTCAAAATGACAGTTTTTGAAACATAACTCAAAAAGTAGAAATGCAAAATGTCTAATAATGCCTGAAGAAATGTATCTTAGACAGTTTTACTGGAAAAAAAAAACATTTGGTAAGGTTTGCGAAAAAAAAAAGTATTTTTTTTACTAAATTTGACAGTAATGTACTTAGAGTCCTGAGATAATGCGAAAAAAGCAATAAAAATGTATTCCAACATAATTCCTAATCCAAACGTGCAAAATGTCTAAAAATGCCTGTGATATTAAATACATATGAGTTTTACTAGATACAGTTGTTTTTCTATGGTTTGCAAATACAAAAATTAGGTTTTACTCAATATAACTGTATACTGTAACACTCAATATGACAGTTATTTAAACATAACTCCGACACCACACATGAAAAATGGCTAATAATGCCTGAGATAATGCATCTTTTGGAGTTTTACTCAAAACATATGCTTTTTTAAATCTTGCAAATGCAAAACGTAGTTTTTTATTCAATATGACTATAATAGTCTTAGAATCCTGAGATAATAAGAAAAAAGCAATAAAAATGTATTCCAATATGACTCCTAATCCAAACGTGCAAAATGTCTAAAAATGCCTGTGATATTGGAATAAGGTTAGTTTTACTAGATACAGTTGTTTTTCTATGCTTTGCAAATACAAAATTTAGGTTTTACTCAATATGTAACACTGTAACACTTAATATGACAGTTATTTAAACATAACTCCTACACCACACATGAAAAATGGCTAATAATGCCTGAAATAATGCATCTTTGGGAGTTTTACTCGAAAAATATGCTTTTTTAAATCTTACAAATGCAAAAAGTAGTTTTTTACTCAATATGACTATAATGTTCTTGGAATCCTGAGATAATGCAAAAAAAGCAATAAAAATGTATTCAAACATAACTTCTAAACAACACATGACAAATGGCTAATAATGCGTTGAGATGTGTAATTTTGTTAGTTGTACTAGAAAAATGATCTTTTGTAAGGTTAGCAAAGACAAAAGTTGTTTTTTTATGCAATATAACAGTGTAACTGTCATATTAAATATGAAAGGTTTATAATCATAACTCCAAAACCAAACTTGAAATTTGTCTAAAAAGCCTATAATATTGAATTTATGTGAGTTTTAACAGAATCGGGTATTTTGGAGAGGTTCACAAATACAACAATTTGGTTTTCCTGGCCTCATATTGGTCACACTCAAAATGACAGTTTTTGAAACATAACTCCAAAAGTAAAAATGCAACGTGTCTAAAAATGCCTGAAGAAATGTATCTTTGAGAGTTTTTCTGTGAAAAAAAACATTTGGTAAGGTTGGCTTAAAAAAAAAGTATTTTTCTACTAATTTGACAGTAATGTACTTAGAATCCTGAGATAATGCACAAAAAGCAATTAAAAGGTATTCCAACATAATTCCTGTTTCAAACGTTCAAAATGTCTAAAAATGCCTGTGATATTGAATAAATGTGAGTTTTACTAGATATAGGTTTTTTTTATGGTTTGCAAATACAAAAATAAGGTTTTACTCAATATGACTGTATAATATAACACTCAATATGACAGTTATTTAAACATAACTCCTACACTACACATGAAAAATGTCTAATAATGCCTGAAATAATGCATCTTTGAGAGTTTTACTCAAAGCATAAGCTTTTTTAAATTTTGCAAATGCAAAAAGTTGTTTTTTACTCAACATGAATATAATGTTCTTAGATTCCTGAGATGATGCGAAAAAAGCAATAAAAACATAACTCCTAATCCAAACGTGCAAAATGTCTAAAAATGCCTGTGATATTGAATTAATATTAGTTTTATTAGATACAGTTGTTTTTCTATGGTTTGCAAATACAAAATTTAGGTTTTACTCAATGTGACTGTATACTGTAACACTCAATATGACAGTTATTTAAACATAACTCCAACACCACACATGAAAAACGGCTAATAATGCCTGAAGTAATGCATCTTTGGGAGTTGTACTCGAAACATATGCTTTTTTAAATATCTTAAATGCAAAAAGTCGTTTTTTACTCAATATGACTACAAATGCTTACAATCCTGACATAATGCAAAAAAACTAAAAAAAAAGGAATTCAAACATAACTTCTAAAAAACACATGCAAAATGGCTAATAATGCCTAGAGATATGTATTTTTGTTAGTTGTACTAGAAAAATTATCTTTTGTAAGGTTTGCAAAGACACAAAATAGTTGTTTTATTCAATATAACAGTGTAACTATCATACTAAATATGAAAGGTTTATAATCATAACTCCAAAACTAAACGTGAAATTTGTCTAAAAAAGCATGTAATATTGAATTTATGTGAGTTTTACCAAAATTGGGTATTTTGGAAAGAATCACAAATACAAAAACTAGGTTTTACTCAATATGACTGTATACTGTAACGCCCAATATAACAGTTATTTAAACATAACTCCTACACCACACATGAAAAATGGCTGATAATGCCTGAAATAATGGGAGTTTTACTCCAAATGCAAAAAGTAGTTTTTTATTCAATATGACTATAATAGTCCTAGAATCCTGAGATAATGCGAAAAAAGCAATAAAAATGTATTCAACATAACTCCTAATCCAAACGTGCAAAATGTCTAAAAATGCCTGTTATATTGAATTAATGTTAGTTTTACTAGATACAGTTGTTTTTCTATGGTTTGCAAATACAAAATTTAGGTTTTACTCAAATGACTGTATACTGTAACACTCAATATGACAGTTATTTAAACATAACTCCGACACCACACATGAAAAATGGCTAATAATGCCTGAGATAATGCATCTTTTGGAGTTTTACTCAAAACATATGCTTTTTTAAATCTTGCAAATGCAAAAAGTAGTTTTTTATTCAATATGACTATAATAGTCTTAGAATCCTGAGATAATGCAAAAAAAGCAATAAAAATGTATTCCAACATAACTTCTAAACAACACATGAAAAATGGCTAATAATGCCTAGAGATGTGTATTTTTGTTAGTTGTACTAGAAAAATGACACAAGTTGTTTTTTGTATTCAATATAACAGTGTAACTGTCATACCAAATATGAAAGGTTTATAATCATAACTCCAAAACCAAACTTGAAATTTGTCTAAAAAAGCCTGTAATATTGAATTTATGTGAGCTTTACCAGAATCAGGTGTTTTGGAAAGAATCAAAAATAAGAAAACTAGGTTTTACTCAATATGACTGTATACTGTAACACTCAATATGACAGTTATTTAAACATTACTCCTACACCACGCATGCAAAATGGCTAATAATGCCTGAAATAATGCATCTTTGGGAGTTTTACTCGAAACATATGCTAATTTAAATATTGCAAATGCAAAAAGACAGTAATGTATTTAGAATCCTGAGATAAAGCGAAAACAAAAAATGAAAATGTATTCCATCATAATTCCTAATCCAAACGTGCAAAATGTCTAAAAATGCCTGTGATATTGAATAATGTTCGTTTTACTAGATACAGTTTTATGGCTTGCAAATACAAAATTTAGGTTTTACTCAATATGACTGTATACTTTAACACTCAATATGACAGTTATTTAAACATAACTCCTACACCACACATGCAAAATGTCTAATAATGCCTGAAGAAATGGATCTTTGAGATTTTTCCTGAAAAAAAAAAACATTTGGCTAGGTTTGCAAAAACAAAATATATTTTTTTACTCAATTTGACAGTAATGTACTTAGAATCCGGAGATAAAGCGAAAAAAACAATAAAAATGTATTCAAACATAATTCCTAATCCAAACGTGCAAAATGTCTAAAAATGCCTATGATATTGAATACGTGTGAGTTTTACTAGATGCAGTTCTTTTTCCATGGTTTGCAAATACAAAAATGAAGTTTTAGTCAATATGACTGTATACTGTAACACTCAATATGACAGTTATTTAAACATAGTTCCTACACCAGACATGAAAAATAGCTAATAATGCCTGAAATAATGCATCTTTGGGAGTTTTACTGGAAGCATTTGCTTTTTTAAATTTTGCAAATGCAAAAAGTAGTTTTTTAATCACTATGACTATAATGTTCTTAGAATCCTGAGATAATGCGAAAAAAGCAATAAAAATGTATTCCAACATAATTCCTAATCGAATCGTGCAAAATGTCTAGAAATGCCTGTGATATTGAATAAATGTTAGTTTTACTAGATACAGTTGTTTTTCTATGGTTTGCAAATAAAAAATTTAGGTTTTACTCAATATGACTGTATACTGTAGCACTCAATATGACAGTTATTTAAACATTACTCCTACACCACACATGCGAAATGGCTAATAATGCCTGAATTAATGCATCTTTGCGATTTTTACTCGAAACATATGCTTTTTAAAATCTTGCAAATGCAAAAAGTAGTTTTTTACTCAATATGACTAAAATGTCCTTAGAATCCTGAGATAATGCGAAAAAAGCAATAAAAATGTATTCCAACATAATTCCTAATCCAAACGTGTAAAATGTCTAAAAATGCCTGTGATATTGAATAAATGTTAGTTTTATTAGATACAGTGGTTTTTCTATGGTTTGCAAATACAAAATTTAGGTTTTACTCAATATGACTGTATACTGTAACACTCAATATGACAGTTATTTAAACATAACTCCTACACCACACATGAAAAATGGCTAATAATGCCTGAAATAATGCATCTTTGGGAGTTTTACTCGAAACATATGCTTTTTTAAATCTTGCAAATGCAAAAAGTAGTTTTTATACAATATGACTATAATAGTCTTAGAATCCTGAGATAATGCGAAAAAAGCAATAAAAATGTATTCAAACATAATTTTTAAACAACACATGCAAATAGGCTAATAATGCCTAGGGATATGTATTTTTGTTAGTTGTACTAGAAAAATGATCCTTTGTTAGGTTTGCAAATGCACAAGTTAGTTTTTTTATTCCATATAACAGTGTAACTGTCTTATTAAATATGAAAGGTTTATAATCATAACTCCAAAACCAAACTTGAAATTTGTCTAAAAAAGCCTGTAATATTGAATTTATGCGAGTTTTACCAGAATCAGGTATTTTGGAAAGACTCACAAATACAAAAACTAGGTTTTACTCAATATGACTGTATACTGTAACACTCAATATGACAGTTATTTAAACATAACTCCTACACCACACATGAAAAATGGCTAATAATGCCTGAAATAATGCATCTTTAGGAGTTTTACTCTAAGCATATGCTTTTTTAAATCTTGCAAATGCAAAAAGTAGTTTTTTATTCATTATGACAACAGTAGTCTTAGAATCCTGAGATAATGCGAAAAAAGCAATGAAAATGTAATCCAACATAACTCTTAATCCAAACGTGCAAAATGTCTAAAAATGCCTGTGATATTGAATTAATGTTAGTTTGACTAGATACAGTTGTTTTTCTATGGTTTGCAAATACAAAATTTAGGTTTTACTCAATATGACTGTATACTGTAGCACTCAATATGACAGTTATTTAAATATAACTCCTACACCACACATGAAAAATGGCTAACAATGCCTGAAATAATGCATCTTTTGGAGTTTTACTGGAAACATATGCTTTTTAAAATCTTGCAAATGCAAAAAGTAGTTTTTTACTCAATATGACTATAATGTCCTTAGAATCCTGAGATAATGCGAAAAAAGCAATAAAAATGTATTCCAACATAATTCCTAATCCAAACGTGCAAAATGTCTAAAAATGCCTGTGATATTGAATACATGTTAGTTTTACTAGAAACAGTGGTTTTTCTATGGTTTGCAAATACAAAATTTAGGTTTTACTCAATATGACTGTATACTGTAACACTCAATATGACAGTTATTTAAACATAACTCCTACACCACACATGAAAAATGGCTAATAATGCCTGAAATAATGCATCTTTGGGAGTTTTACTTGAAGCATATGCTTTTTTAAATCTTGCAAATGCAAAAAGTAGTTTTTTATTCAATATGACTACAATAGTCTTAGAATCCTGAGATAATGCGAAAAAAGCAATAAAAATGTATTCCAACATAACTCCTAATCCAAAGGTGCAAAATGTCTAAAAATGCCTGTGATATTGAATTAATGTTAGTTTGACTAGATACAGTTGTTTTTCTATGGTTTGCAAATACAAAATTTAGGTTTTACTCAATATCATTGTATACTGTAGCACTCAATATGACAGTTATTTAAACATAACTCCTACACCACACATGAAAAATGGCTAATAATGTCTGAAATAATGCATCTTTTGGAGTTTTACTGGAAAAATAAGCTTTTTAAAATCTTGCAAATGCAAAAAGTAGTTTTTTACTCAATATGACTACAATAGTCTTAGAATCCTGAGATAATGCGAAAAAAGCAATAAAAATGTATTCCAACATAACTCCTAATCCAAACGTGCAAAATGTCTAAAAATGCCTGTGATATTGAATAATTTTTAGTTTGACTAGATACAGTTGTTTTTCTATGGTTTGCAAATACAAAATTTAGGTTTTACTCAATATCATTGTATACTGTAGCACTCAATATGACAGTTATTTAAACATAACTCCTACACCACACATGAAAAATGGCTAATAATGCCTGAAATAATGCATCTTTTGGAGTTTTACTGGAAACATATGCTTTTTAAAATCTTGCAAATGCAAAAAGTTGTTTTTTACTCAATATGACTAAAATGTCCTTAGAATCCTGAGATAATGCGAAAAAAGCAATAAAAATGTATTCCAACATAATTCCTAATCCAAACGTGTAAAATGTCTAAAAATGCCTGTGATATTGAAAAAATGTTAGTTTTATTAGATACAGTGGTTTTTCTATGGTTTGCAAATACAACATTTAGGTTTTACTCAATATGACTGTATACTGTAACACTCAATATGACAGTTATTTAAACATAACTCCTACACCACACATGAAAAATGGCTAATAATGCCTGAAATAATGCATCTTTGGGAGTTTTACTCGAAACATATGCTTTTTTAAATCTTGCAAATGCAAAAAGTAGTTTTTATACAATATGACTATAATAGTCTTAGAATCCTGAGATAATGCGAAAAAAGCAATAAAAATGTATTCAAACATAATTTTTAAACAACACATGCAAATAGGCTAATAATGCCTAGGGATATGTATTTTTGTTAGTTGTACTAGAAAAATGATCCTTTGTTAGGTTTGCAAATGCACAAGTTAGTTTTTTTATTCCATATAACAGTGTAACTGTCTTATTAAATATGAAAGGTTTATAATCATAACTCCAAAACCAAACTTGAAATTTGTCTAAAAAAGCCTGTAATATTGAATTTATGCGAGTTTTACCAGAATCAGGTATTTTGGAAAGACTCACAAATACAAAAACTAGGTTTTACTCAATATGACTGTATACTGTAACACTCAATATGACAGTTATTTAAACATAACTCCTACACCACACATGAAAAATGGCTAATAATGCCTGAAATAATGCATCTTTAGGAGTTTTACTCTAAGCATATGCTTTTTTAAATCTTGCAAATGCAAAAAGTAGTTTTTTATTCATTATGACAACAGTAGTCTTAGAATCCTGAGATAATGCGAAAAAAGCAATGAAAATGTAATCCAACATAACTCTTAATCCAAACGTGCAAAATGTCTAAAAATGCCTGTGATATTGAATTAATGTTAGTTTGACTAGATACAGTTGTTTTTCTATGGTTTGCAAATACAAAATTTAGGTTTTACTCAATATGACTGTATACTGTAGCACTCAATATGACAGTTATTTAAACATAACTCCTACACCACACATGAAAAATGGCTAACAATGCCTGAAATAATGCATCTTTTGGAGTTTTACTGGAAACATATGCTTTTTAAAATCTTGCAAATGCAAAAAGTAGTTTTTTACTCAATATGACTATAATGTCCTTAGAATCCTGAGATAATGCGAAAAAAGCAATAAAAATGTATTCCAACATAATTCCTAATCCAAACGTGCAAAATGTCTAAAAATGCCTGTGATATTGAATACATGTTAGTTTTACTAGAAACAGTGGTTTTTCTATGGTTTGCAAATACAAAATTTAGGTTTTACTCAATATGACTGTATACTGTAACACTCAATATGACAGTTATTTAAACATAACTCCTACACCACACATGAAAAATGGCTAATAATGCCTGAAATAATGCATCTTTGGGAGTTTTACTTGAAGCATATGCTTTTTTAAATCTTGCAAATGCAAAAAGTAGTTTTTTATTCAATATGACTACAATAGTCTTAGAATCCTGAGATAATGCGAAAAAAGCAATAAAAATGTATTCCAACATAACTCCTAATCCAAAGGTGCAAAATGTCTAAAAATGCCTGTGATATTGAATTAATGTTAGTTTGACTAGATACAGTTGTTTTTCTATGGTTTGCAAATACAAAATTTAGGTTTTACTCAATATCATTGTATACTGTAGCACTCAATATGACAGTTATTTAAACATAACTCCTACACCACACATGAAAAATGGCTAATAATGCCTGAAATAATGCATCTTTTGGAGTTTTACTGGAAAAATATGCTTTTTAAAATCTTGCAAATGCAAAAAGTAGTTTTTTACTCAATATGACTACAATAGTCTTAGAATCCTGAGATAATGTGAAAAAAGCAATAAAAATGTATTCCAACATAACTCCTAATCCAAACGTGCAAAATGTCTAAAAATGCCTGTGATATTGAATAATTTTTAGTTTGACTAGATACAGTTGTTTTTCTATGGTTTGCAAATACAAAATTTAGGTTTTACTCAATATGACTGTATACTGTAACACTCAATATGACAGTTATACTGTAACACTCAATATGACAGTTATTTAAACATAACTCCTACACCACACATGAGAAATGGCTAATAATGCCTGAAAAAATGCATCTTTGGGAGTTTTACTCTAAGCATATGCTTTTTTAAATCTTGCAAATGCAAAAAGTAGTTTTTTATTCAATATGACCACAATAGTCTTAGAATCCTGAGATAATGCGAAAAAAGCAATAAAAATGTATTCCAACATAACTCCTAATCCAAACGTGCAAAATGTCTAAAAATGCCTGTGATATTGAATTAATGTTAGTTTGACTAGATACAGTTGTTTTTCTATGGTTTGCAAATACAAAATTTAGGTTTTACTCAATATCATTGTATACTGTAGCACTCAATATGACAGTTATTTAAACATAACTCCTACACCACACATGAAAAATGGCTAATAATGCCTGAAATAATGCATCTTTTGGAGTTTTACTGGAAACATATGCTTTTTAAATTCTTGCAAATGCAAAAAGTAGTTTTTTACTCAATATGACTATAATGTCCTTAGAATCCTGAGATAATGCGAAAAAGCCAATAAAAATGTATTCCAACATAATTCCTAATCCAAACGTGCAAAATGTCTAAAAATGCCTGTGATATTGAATAAATGTTAGTTTTACTAGATACAGTGGTTTTTCTATGGTTTGCAAATACAAAATTTAGGTTTTACTCAATATGACTGTATACTGTAACACTCAATATGACAGTTATTTAAACATAACTCCTACACCACACATGAAAAATGGCTAATAATGCCTGAAATAATGCATCTTTTGGAGTTTCACTGGAAACATATGCTTTTTAAAATCTTGCAAATGCAAAAAGTAGTTTTTTACTCAATATGACTAAAATGTCCTTAGAATCCTGAGATAATGCGAAAAAAGCAATAAAAATGTATTCCAACATAATTCCTAATCCAAACGTGCAAAATGTCTAAAAATGCCTGTGATATTGAATAAATGTTAGTTTTATATATGCATCTTTGGGAGTTTTACTCGAAACATATGCTTTTTTAAATCTTGCAAATGCAAAAAGTAGTTTTTATTCAATATGACTATAATAGTCTTAGAATCCTGAGATAATGCGAAAAAAGCAATAAAAATGTATTCAAACATAATTTTTAAACAACACATGCAAATAGGCTAATAATGCCTAGGGATATGTATTTTTGTTAGTTGTACTAGAAAAATGATCCTTTGTTAGGTTTGCAAATGCACAAGTTAGTTTTTTTATTCCATATAACAGTGTAACTGTCTTATTAAATATGAAAGGTTTATAATCATAACTCCAAAACCAAACTTGAATTTTGTCTAAAAAAGCCTGTGATATTGAATTTATGTGAGTTTTACCCGAATCAGGTATTTTGGAAAGAATCACAAATACAAAAACTAGGTTTTACTCAATATGACTGTATACTGTAACACTCAATATTACAGTTATTTAAACATAACTCCTAAACCACACATGAAAATGGCTAATAATGCCTGAAATAATGCATCTTTGGGAGTTTTACTCGAAACATATGCTTTTTAAAATCTTGCAAATGCAAAAAGTAATTTTTTACTCAATATGACTATAATGTTCTTAGAATCCTGAGATAATGCAAAAAAAGCAATAAAAATGTATTCCAACATGACTCCTAATCCAAACGTGCAAAATGTCTAAAAATGCCTGTGATATTGAATAATTGTTAGTTTTACTAGATACAGTTGTTTTTCTATGGTTTGCAAATACAAAATTTAGGTTTTACTCAAATGACTGTATACTGTAACACTCAATATGACAGTTATTTAAACATAACTCCTACACCACACATGAAAAATGGCTAATAATGCCTGAAATAATGCATCATTGGGAGTTTTACTCGAAACATATGCTTTTTTAAATCTTGCAAATGCAAAAAGTAGTTTGTATTCAATATAACTATAATAGTCTTAGAAACGTGAGATAATGCGAAAAAAGCAATACAAATGTATTCAAACATAACTTTTAAACAACACATGCAAAATGGCTAATAATGCCTAGAGATATGTATTTTTGTTAGTTGTACTAGAAAAATGATCTTTTGTAAGGTTTGCAAAGACACAAGTTAGTTTTTTTATTCCATATAACAGTGTAACTGTCATTTTAAATATGACAGGTTTATAATCATAACTCCAAAACTAAACGTGAAATTTATCTAAAAAAGCCTGTAATATTGAATTTATGTGAGTTTTGCCAGAATCGGGTATTTTGGAAAGAATCACAAATACAAACATTAAGTTTTACTGGCCTCATATTGGTCACACTCAAAATGACCATTTTTGAAACAAAACTCCAAAAATAAGCATGCAAAATTACTAATAATGCCTGAAAAAATGCATCTTTGAGAGTTTTCCTGAAAAAAAAAACATTCGGTAAGGTTTGCAAAAACAAAATTTTATTTTTTACTCAATTTGACAGTAATGTACTTAGAAAACCGAAGATAAAGCAAAAAAAGAAATGAAAATGTATTCCATCATAAATTCCAAATCCAAACGTGCAAAATGTCTAAAAATGCCTGTGATATTGAATACAAAGATGCATTTCTTCAGGCATTATTAGACATTTTGCATGCATAAAACAACTTGTGTCTTTGCTAACCTTACAAAAGATCTTTTTTCTAGTACAACTAACAAAAATACACATCTCTAGGCATTATTATCCATTTTGCATGTGTTGTTTTGACGTTGTGTTGGAATACCTTTTTATTGCTTTTTTCGCATTATCTCAGGATTCTAAGACTATTATAGTCATATTTAATAAAAAACTACTTTTTGCATTTGCAAGATTTAAAAAAAGCATATGTTTCGAGTAAAACTCCCAAAGATGTATTATTTCAGGCATTATTAGCCTTTTTTCATGTTTTGTGTAGGATGTATGTTTAAATAACTGTTATATTGAGTGTTACAGTATACAATCATATTGACTAAAACTTCATTGTTGTATGTGCAAACCATAGAAAAACAATTTTATCTAGTAAAACTCACATGTATTCAATATCATAGGCATTTTTAGACATTTTGCACGTTTGGATTAGGAATTATGTTGGAATACATTTTTATTGTTTTTTTTTAGCTTTATCTCAGGATTCTAAGTACTTTACTGTCAAATTGAGTAAAACATTATATTTTGTTTTTGCAAACCTTGCCAAATGTTTTTTTCTTCCGGAAAACTCTCAAAGATGCCTTTTTTCAGGCATTATTAGACATTTTGCATGCATATTTTTGGAGTTTTGTTTCAAAAACTGTCATTTTGAGTGTGACCAATATGAGGCCAGTAAAACCCAATGTTTGTATTTGTGATTCTTTCCAAAATACCCGATTCTGGTAAAACTCACATAAATTCAATATTACAGGCTTTTTTAGACAAATTTCATGTTTGGTTTTAGAGTTATGATTATAAACCTTTCATATTTAGTATGACAGTTATACTGTTATATGGAATAAAAAAACTAACTTGTGTCTTTGCAAACCTTACAAAAGATCATTTTTCTAGTACAACTAACAAAAATACATATCTCTAGGCATTATTAGCCATTTTGCATGTGTTGTTTAGAAGTTATGTTGGAATACATTTTTATTGCTTTTTTCGCATTATATCAGGATTCTAAGACTATCATAGTCATATTGAATAAAAAATAACTTTTTGCATTTGCAAGATTTAAAAAAGCATATGCTTCGAGTGAAACCCCCAAAGATGCATTATTTCAGGCATTATTAGCCATTTTCCATGTGTGGTGTAGGACTTATGTTTAAATAACTGTCATTTTGAGTGGTACAGTATACAGTCATATTGAGTAAAACCTAAATTTTGTATTTGCAAACCATAGAAAAACAACTGTATCTAGTCAAACTAACAATTATTCAATATCACAGGCATTTTTAGACATTTTGCACGTTTGGATTAGGAGTTATGTTGGAATACATTTTTATTGCTTTTTTCGCATTATCTCAGGATTCTAAGAACATTATAGTCATATTGTGAAAAAAACAACTTTTTGCATTTGCAAAATTTAGAAAAGCATATGCTTCGAGTGAAACCCCCAAAGATGCATTATTTCAGGCATTATTAGCCATTTTCCATGTGTGGTGTAGGACTTATGTTTAAATAACTGTCATATTGATTGTTACAGTATACACTCATATTGAGTAAAACCTAAATTTTGTATTTGCAAACCATAGAAAAACAACTGTATCTAGTAAAACTAACAATTATTCAATATCACAGGCCTTTTTTGAGACATTTTGCACGTTTGGATTAGGAGTTATGTTGGTATACATTTTTATAGCTTTTTTCGCATTATCTCAGGATTCTAAGAACATTATAGTCATATTGAGTAAAAAACTACTTTTTGAATTTGCAAGATTTAAAAAAGCATATGTTTCGAGTAAAACTCCCAAAGATGCATTATTTCAGGCATTATTAGCCATTTTCATTTAGGAGTAATGTTTAAATAACTGTCATATTGAGTGTTACAGTATACAGTCATATCGAGTAAAACCTAAATTTTGTATTTGCAAACCATAGAAAAAACACTGTATCTAATAAAACTAACAATTATTCAATATCACAGGCATTTCTAGACATTTTGCACGATTGGATTAGGAATTATGTTGGAATACATTTTTATTGCTTTTTTCGCATTATCTCAGGATTCTAAGACTATTATAGTCATATTGAATAAAAAAGAACTTTTTGCATTTGCAAGATTTAAAAAAGCATATGCTTCGAGTGAAACCCCCAAAGATGCATTATTTCAGGCATTATTAGCCATTTTCCATGTGTGGTGTAGGACTTATGTTTAAATAACTGTCATTTTGAGTGTTACAGTATACAGTCATATTGAGTAAAACCTAAATTTTGTATTTGCAAACCATAGAAAAACAACTGTATCTAGTCAAACTAACAATTATTCAATATCACAGGCATTTCTAGACATTTTGCATGATTGGATTAGGACTAATGTTGGAATACATTTTTATTGCTTTTTTCGCATTATCTCAGGATTCTAAGAATATTATAGTCATATTGAGTAAACAACTACTTTTTGCATTTGCAAAATTTAAAAAAGCATATGCTTCCAGTAAAACTCCAAAAGATGCATTATTTCAGGCATTATTAGCCATTTTTCATGTGTTGTGTGGGATTTATGTTTAAATAACTGTTATATTGAGTGTTACAGTATACGGTCATATTGACTAAACCCTCATTTTTGTATTTGCAAACCATAGAAAAACAACTGTATGTAGTAAAACTCACATGTATTCAATATCAGAGACATTTTTAGACATTTTGCACGTTTGGATTAGGAATTCTGTTGGAATACATTTTTACTGTTTTTTTCGCATTATCTCAGGATTCTAAGACCATTACTGTCAAATTGAGTAAAAAATTATAATTTGTTTTTGCAAATATTGCCAAATGTTTTTTTTTTTTTTTCAGGAAAACTCTCAAAGATGCATTTCTTCAGGAATTATTAGACATTTTGCATGCATATTTTTGGAGTTTTGTTTCAAAAACTGTCATTTTGAGTGTTACCAATATGAGGCCAGTAAAACCCAATGTTTGTATTTGTGATTCTTTCCAAAATACCCGATTCTGGTAAAACTCACATAAATTCAATATTACAGGCTTTTTTGGACAAATTTCATGTTTGGTTTTGGAGTTATGATTAAAAACCTTTCATATTTAGTATGGCAGTTACACTGTTATATGGAATAAAAAAAACTAACTTGTGTCTTTGCAAACCTTACAAAAGATCATTTTTCTAGTACAACTAACAAAAATACATATCTCTAGGCATTACTAGCTATTTTGCATGTGTTGTTTAGAAGTTATGTTGGAATACATTTTTATTGCTTTTTTCACATTATCTCAGTATTCTAAGACTATTGTTGTCATATTAAATAAAAAACTACTTTTTGCATTTGCAAGATTTAAAAAAGCATATGTTTCGAGTAAAACTCCCAAAGGTGCATTATTTCAGGCATTATTAGCCATTTTTCATGTGTGGTGTAGGAGTTATGTTTAAATAACTGTCATATTGAGTGTTACAGTATACAATCATATTGAGTTAAACCTAAATTTTGTATTTCCAAACCATAGAAAAACAACTGTATATAGTCAAACTAACAATTATTCAATATCACAGGCATTTTTAGACATTTTGCACGTTTGGATTAGGAGTTATGTTGGAATACATTTTTATTGCTTTTTTTGCATTATCTCAGGATTCTAAGACTATTGTAGTCATATTGAATAAGAAACTACTTTTTGCATTTGCAAAATTTAAAAAAGCATATGCTTCCAGTAAAACTCCCAAAGATGCATTATTTCAGACATTATTAGACATTTTGCATGTGTGGTTTAGGAGTTATGTTTAAATAACTGTCATATTGAGTGTTACAGTATACAGTCATATTGAGTAAAACCTAGTTTTTGTATTTGTGATTCTTTCCAAAATACCTGATTCTGGTAAAACTCACATAAATTCAATATTACAGGCTTTTTTAGACAAATTTCAAATTTGGTTTTGGAGTTATGATTATAAACCTTTCATATTTAGTATGACAGTTACACTGTTATATTGAATACAAAAACCAACTTGTGTCTTTGCTAACCTTACAAAAGATCATTTTTCTAGTACAACTAACAAAAATACACATCTCTAGGCATTATTAGCCATTTTTTATGTGTTGTTTAGAAGTTATGTTTGAATACATTTTAACTGCTTTTTTCATATTATCTCAGGATTCTAAGACTATTATAGTCATACTGAATAAAAAACTACTTTTTGCATTTGCAAGATTTAAAAAAAGCATATGTTTTGAGTAAAACTCCCAAAGATGCATTATTTCCGGCATTATTAGCCATTTTGCATGTGTGGTGTAGGAGTAATGTTTAAATAACTGTCATATTGAGTGTTACAGTATACAGTCATATTGAGTAAAACCTAAATTTTGTATTTGCAAACCATAGAAAAACAACTGTATCTAGTAAAACTAACATTTATTCAATATCACAGAAATTTCTAGACATTTTGCACGATTGGATTAGGAATTATGTTGGAATACATTTTTATTGCTTTTTTCGCATTATCTCAGGATTCTAAAAACATTATAGTCATGTTGAGTAAAAAACTACTTTTTGCATTTGCAAAATTTAAAAAAGCATATGCTTCCAGTAAAACTCCCAAAGATGCATTTTTTCCGGCATTATTAGCCATTTTTCATGTGTTGTGTAGGATTTATGTTTAAATAACTGCTATATTGAGTGTTACAGTATACAGTCATATTGACTAAAACCTCATTTTTGTATTTGCAATCCATAGAAAAACAACTGTATCTCGTAAAACTCACATGTATTTAATATCATAGGCGTTTTTAGACATTTTGCACGTTTGGATTAGGAATTATGTTGGAATACATTTTTATTGTTTTTTTCGCTTTATCTCAGGATTCTAAGAACATTGTCAAAATGACTAAAAATTATACTTTGTTTTTTCAGGAAAACTCTCAAAGATGCATTTCTTCAGGCATTATTAGACATTTTGCATGCATATTTTTGGAGTTTTGTTTCAAAAACCGTCATTTTGAGTTTGACCAATATGAGGCCAGTAAAACCCAATGTTTGTATTTGTGATTCTTTCCAAAATACCCGATTCTGGTAAAACTCACGTAAATTCAATATTACAGGCTTTTTTAGACAAATTTCATGTTTGGTTTTGGAGTTATGATTATAAACCTTTCATATTTAGTATGACAGTTACACTGTTATATGGAATAAAAAAAACTTTCTTGTGTCTTTGCAAACCTTACAAAAGATCATTTTTCTAGTACAACTAACAAAAATACATATCTCTAGGCATTATTAGTCATTTTGCATGTGTTGTTTAGAAGTTATGTTGGAATACATTTTCATTGCTTTTTTCGCATTATCTCAGGATTCTAAGATTATTATAGTCATCTTGAATACAAAAAAACTTTTTGCATTTGCAAGATTTTAAAAAGCATATGTTTCGAGTAAAACTCCCAAAGGTGCATTATTTCAAGCATTATTACCCATTTTTCATGTGTTGTGTAGGAGTTATGTTTAAATAACTGTCATATTGAGTGTTAGAGTATACAGTCATATTGACTAAAACCTAGTTTTTGTATTTGTGATTCTTTCCAAAATACCCGATTCTGGTAAAACTCACATAAATTCAATATTACATGCTTTTTTAGACACATTTCACGTTTAGTTTTGGAGTTGTGATTATAAACCTTTCATATTTAGTATGACAGTTACACTGTTATATTGAATAAAAAAACTAACTTGTTTCTTTGCAAACCTTACAAAAGATAATTTTTCTAGTACAACTAACAAAAATGTACTTCACTAGGGTCACAGGGAGTCTCCTGTGAAGATTGGCAAGTATGTTGCCAGGTCAGTATTGCCATTCAAGGAAGGTGAATCCACTTTTCACATAGTTTCTACACACAGTAGCCCCCCGGTTAACTGAGTTTGAGATTCTTGATCTTAATAATTCAGAAAAAATCTATAAAATAATCATATTTTTCTGTGGAACTGCCAGCATTGTCACTCCATTAAAGTTGGTTGATCATAATTAATTGGAAAAACTCTGTAGAAAAAAGGTATTTTTCTGCAGAACTGTTTGCATCGTCACTTTATGAAAGGTGGTTGATCTTAACAATTTAGTAAAAATCTAAAAAATGTTGATATTTTTCCACAAATGGTTTAATGAAAATTTCTGTAAATATAATGTTTTAGATCATTATTTGGTCTACAGTGTTTTTGCTTTAATTTTATGGTTTTCATTTGGCAGCCGTAGCTACCAGTAGATTACAGTTTTTTTTACAGAATTTTTTTTTACAGTGTACCTTGTGTGTTTGAGAACCTTAAAAAATATATTTTTCTGGTAAAACTGACAAAGATAAATGTCTATACACTGTAAAAAAAAATTCTGTAAAAAACCTGTCATCTACTGGCAGATACGGCTGCCAAACAAAACTATAAAATTTAAGTAAAACTTTGTAAACCAAATAATAATCAAAAACATTATATTTACAGAAATTTTCATGAAACGTTTTGCGGAAAAATATCGTAATTTTACAGATTTTTACCAAATTATTAAGGTCAACCACCTTTAATAAAGTATCGATGCAAACAGTTTTGAAGAAAAATACTTTTATTCTACAGAGTTTTTCCAAATTAATATGATCAACCAACTTTAATAAAGTGACAATGCTGGCAGTTCCACAGAAAAATACCATAACTCCAAAAGTAGAAATGCAACGTGTCTAAAAATGCTTGAAGAAATGTATCTTTGAGAGTTTTTCTGGAAAAAAAACATTTGTTAAGGTTGGCGAAAACAAAAAGTATTTTTCTACTAAATTGACAGTAATGTACTTAGAATCCTGAGATAATGCGAAAAAAGCAACTAAAAGGTATTCCAACATAATTCCTAATTCAAAAGTTCAAAATGTCTAAAAATGCCTGTGATATTGAATAAATGTGAGTTTTACTAGATACAGTTTTTTTTATGGTTTGCAAATACAAAAATTTAGGTTTTACTCAATATGACTGTATAATGTAACACTCAATATGACAGTTAGGTAAACATAACTCCTACACCACACATGAAAAATGTCTAATAATGCCTGGAATAATGCATCTACTATATCTAGTAAAACTCACATTTATTCAATATCACCGGCATTTTTAGACATTTTGAACGTTTGAATTAGGAATTATGTTGGAATACCTTTTAATTGCTTTTTTTGCATTATCTCAGGATTCTAAGTACATTACTGTCAAATTAGTAGAAAAATACTTTTTGTTTTCGCCAACCATACCAATTTTTTTTTTCCAGAAAAACCCTCAAAGATACATTTCTTCAGGCATTTTTAGACATGTTGCCTTTCTACTTTTGGAGTTATGTTTCAAAAACTGTCATTTTGAGTGTGACCAATATGAGGCCAGGAAAACCTAATTTTTGTATTTGTGAACCTCTCCAAAACACCTGATTCTGTTAAAGCTCACATAAATTCAATATTATAGGCTTTTTAGACAGATTTCAAGTTTGGTTTTGGAGTTATGATTATAAACCTTTCATATTTAGTATGACTGTTACACTGTTATATTGAATAAAAAAAGTAACTTGTGTCTTTGCAAACCTTACAAAAGATAATTTTTCTAGTACAACTAATAAAAATACATATCTTTAGGCATTATTAGCCATTTTGCATGTGTTTTTTAGAAGTTATGTTTGAATACATTTTTTTTTTACTTTTTTGCATTATGTCAGGATTGTAAGCCCTTGTAGTCATATTGAGTAAAAAACAACTTTTTGCATTTGCAATATTTAAAAAAGCATATGTTTCGAGTAAAACTCCCAAAGATGCATTATTTCAGGCATTATTAGCCGTTTTTCATGTGTGGTGTTGGAGTTATGTTTAAATAACTGTCATATTGAGTGTTACAGTCTACAGTCATATTGAGTAAAACCTCATTTTTGTTTTTGCAACCTATAAAAAAAACAACTGTGTCTAGTAAAACTCACATGTATTCAATATCACAGGCATTTTTAGACATTTTGCACGTTTGGATTAGGAATTATGTTTTTATTGCTTTTTTGGCAGTATCTCAGGAATCTAAGAACATTATAGTCATGTTGAGTAAAAAACAACTTTTTGCATTTGAAAATTTATGTGAGTTTTACCAGAACCGGGTACTTTGGAAAGAATCACAAATACAAACATTGGGTTTTACTGGCCTCATATTGGTCACACTCAAAATGACAGTTTTTGAAACAAAACTCCAAAAATATGCATGCAAAATGTCTAATAATGCCTGAAGAAATGCATCTTTGAGAGTTTTCCTGAAAAAAAAAAACATTTGGCAAGGTTTGCAAAAACAAAATATAATTTTTTACTCAATTTGACAGTAATGTACAATAAAAATGTATTCCAACATAATTCCTAATCCAAACGTGCAAAATGTCTAAAAATGCCTATGATATTGAATACATGTGAGTTTTACTAGAGACAGTTGTTTTTCTATGGTTTGCAAATACAAAAATGAGGTTTTAGTCGATATGACTGTATACTGTAACACTCAATATAACAGTTATTTAAACATAACTCCTACACCACACATGAAAAATGGCTAATAATGCCTGAAATAATGCATCTTTTGGAGTTTTACTCAAAGCATATGCTTTTTTAAATTTTGCAAATGCAAAAAGTAGTTTTTTTCTCAATATGACTACAATGTTCTTAGAATCCTGAGATAATGCGAAAAAAGCAATAAAAATGTACGCCAACATAATTCCTAATCAAAACGTGCAAAATGTCTAAAAATGCCTGTGATATTGAATACATGTGAGTTTTACTGGATGCAGTTGTTTTTCTATGGTTTGCAAATACAAAATTTAGGTTTTACTCAATATGATTGTATACTGTAACACTCAATATGACAGTTATTTAAACATAACTCCTACACCACACATGAAAAATGGGTAATAATGCTTGAAATAATGCACCTTTGGGAGTTTTACTCGAAACATATGCTTTTTAAAATCTTACAAATGCAAAAAGTTTTTTTTTATTCAAGATGACTATAATAATCTTAGAATCCTGAGATAATGCGAAAAAAGCAATACAAATGTATTCCAACATAACTTCTAAACAACACATGCAAAATGGCTAATGATGCCTGAAATAATGCATCTTTGGGAGTTTTACTCGAAAACATATGCTTTTTTAAATCTTGCAAATGCAAAAAGTAGTTTTTTACTCAATTTGACAGTAATGTACCTAGAATCCTGAGATAAAGTGAAAACAAAAAATGCTAATGTATTCCATCATAATTCCTAATCCAAACGTGCAAAATGTCTAAAATGCATATGATATTGAATTAATGTTCGTTTTACTAGATACAGTTCAATGGTTTGCAAATACAAAATTTAGGAATTACTCAATATGACTGTATATTTTAACACTCAATATGACAGTTATTTAAACATAACTCCTACACCACACATGCAAAATGTCTTATAATGCCTGAAGAAATGCATCTTTGAGAGTTTTCCTGAAAAAAAAAAACATTTGCAAGGTTTGCAAAAACAAAATATAATTTTTTACTCAATTTGACAGTAATGTACTTAGAATCCGGAGATAAAGCGAAAAAAACAATAAATATGTATTCAAACATAATTCCTAATCCAAACGTGCAAAATGTCGAAAAATGCCTATGATATCGAATACGTGTTAGTTTTACAAGATGCAGTTGTTTTTTTATGGTTTGCAAATACAAAAATGAGGTTTTAGTCAATATGACTGTATACTGTAACACTCAATATGACAGTTATTTAAACATAGTTCCTACACCACAAATGAAAAATGGCTAATAATGCCTGAAATAATGCATCTTTCAGAGTTTTACTCGAAGCATTAGCTTTTTTAAATTTTGCAAATGCAAAAAGTAGTTTTTTACTCAACATGACTATAATGTTCTTAGATTCCTGAGATAATGCGAAAAAGGCAATAAAAACATAACTCCTAATCCAAACGTGCAAAATGTCTAAAAATGCCTGTGATATTGAATACATGTGAGTTTTACTAGACACAGTTGTTGTTTATTATTGTTTGCAAAAACAAAAATGAGGTTTTACTCAATATGACTGTATACTGTAACACTCAATATGACAGTTATTTAAACATAACTCCAACACCACACATGAAAAACGGCTAATAATGCCTGAAATAATGCATCTTTGGAAGTTTTACTCGAAACATATGCTTTTTTAAATATTGCAAATGCAAAAAGTTGTTTTTTACTCAATATGACTACAAAGGCTTACAATCCCGACATAATGCAAAAAAGTAAAAAAAATGTATTCAAACATAACTTCTAAAAAGCACATGCAAAATGGCTAATAATGCCTAGAGATATGTATTTTTGTTAGTTGTATTAGAAAAATGATCTTTTGTAAGGTTTGCAAAGACACAAGTTAGTTTTTTGATTCAATATAACAGTGTAACAGTCATACTAAATATAAAAGGTTTATAATCATAACTCCAAAACCAAACTTGAAATCTGTCTAAAAAGCCTATAATATTGAATATATGTGAGTTTTAACAGAATCAGGTATTTTGGAGAGGTCCACAAATACAAACATTTGGTTTTCCTGGCCTCATATTGGTCACACTCAAAATGACAGTTTTTAAAACATAACTCCAAAAGTAGAAATGCAACGTGTCTAAAAATGCTTGAAGAAATGTACCTTTGAGAGTTTTTCTGGAAAAAAACATTTGGTAAGGTTGGCGAAAACAAAAAGTATTTTTCTACTAATTTGACAGTAATGCACTTAGAATCCTGAGATAATGCGAAAAAAGCAATTAAAAGGTATTCCAACATAATTCCTAATTCAAACGTTCAAAATGTCTAAAAATGCCTGTGATATTGAATAAATGTGAGTTTTACTAGATACAGTTTTTTTATGGTTTGCAAATACAAACATTTAGGTTTTACTCAATATGACTGTATAATGTAACACTCAATATGACAGTTATTTAAACATAACTCCTACAACACACATGCAAAATGTCTAATAATGCCTGAGGAAATGCATCTTTGAGAGTTTTCCTGAAAAAAAAAAAACATTTGGCAAGGTTTGCAAAAACAAAATATAATTTTTTACTCAATTTGACAGTAATGTACTTAGAATCCTGAGATAATGCAAAAAAAGCAATAAAAATGTATTCAAACATAACTTCCAAACAACGCATGAAAAATGGCTGATAATGCCTAGAGATGTGTATTTTTGTTAGTTGTACTAGAAAATTGATCTTTTGTAAGGTTAGCAAAGACACAAGTTAGTTTTTTATTCAATATAACAGTGTAACTATCATACTAAATATGAAAGGTTTATAATCATAACCCCAAAACCAAACTTGAAATTTGTCTAAAAAAGCCTGTAATATTGAATTTATGTGAGTTTGACCAGAAACTGGTATTTTGGAAAGAATCTCAAATACAAAAACTAGGTTTTACTCAATATGACTGTATACTGTAACACTCAATATGACAGTTATATAAACATAAATCCTACACCACACATGAAAAATGGCTAATAATGCTTGAAATAATGCATATTTTGGAGTTTTACTCGAGGCATATGCTTTTTTAAATCTTGCAAATGCAAAAAGTAGTTTTTTAGTCATTATGACTATAATGTTCTTCGAATCCTGAGATAATAAGAAAAAAGCAATAAAAATGTATTCCAACAAAACTCCTAATCCAAACGTGCAAAATGTCTAAAAATGCCTGTTATATTGAATTAATGTTAGTTTTACTAGATACAGTTGTTTTGCTATAGTTTGCAAATACAAATTTTAGGTTTTACTCAAAAGGACTGTAATACTGTAACACTCAATATGACAGTTATTTAAACATAACTCCTACGCCACACATGAAAAATGGCGAATAATGCCTGAAATAATGCATCTTTTGGAGTTTTACTCGAATTATATGCTTTTTTAAATCTTGCAAATGCAAAAAGTTGTTTTTTATTCAATATGACTGTAATAGTCTTAGAATCCTGAGTAGTAGGTCTTTTGTAAGGTTTGCAAAGACACAAGTTAGTTTTTTTATTCCATATAACAGTGTTACTGTCATACTAAATATGAAAGGTTTATAATCATAACTCCAAAACCAAACTTGAAGATTGTCTAAAAAAGCCTGTAATATTGAATTTACGTGAGTTTTACCAGAATCGGGTATTTTGGAAAGAATCACAAATAAAAACATTGGGTTTTACTGGCCTCATATTGGTCACACTCAAAATGACAGTTTTTGAAACAAAAATCCAAAAATATGCATGCAAAATGTCTAATAATGCCTGAAAAAAGGCATCTTTGAGAGTTTTCCTGAAAAAAAAAAAACATTTGGCAAGGTTTGCAAAAACAAAATATAATTTTTCACTCAATTTGACATTAATGTACTTAGAATCCTGAGATAAAGCGAAAAAAACAATAAAAATGTATTCCAACATAATTCCTAATCCAAACGTGAAAAATGTCTAAAAATGCCTGTGATATTGAATACATGTGAGTTTTACTAGATACAGTTGTTTTTCTATGGTTTGCAGATACAAAAATGAAGTTTTAGTCATTATGAATGTATACTGTAACACTCAATTTAACAGTTATTTAAACATAAATCCTACAAAAAACATGAAAAATGGCTAATAATGCCTGAAATAATGCACCTTCGGAGTTTTACTGGAAGCATATGCTTTTTTAAATCTTGCAAATGCAAAAAGTAGTTTTTTAATCAATATGACTATAATGTTCTTAGAATCCTGAGATAATGCGAAAAAAGGAATAAAAATGTATTCCAACATAATTCCTAATCCAATCGTGCAAAATGTCTAGAAATGCCTGTGATATTGGATAATTGTTAGTTTTACTAAATACAGTTGTTTTTCTATGGTTTGTAAATACAAAATTTAGGTTTTACTCAATATGACTGTATACTGTAACACTCAATATGACAGTTATTTAAACATTACTCCTACACCACACATGCAAAATGGCTAATAATGCCTGAAATAATGCACCTTTGGGAGTTTTACTCCAAAAATATGCTTTTTTAAATCTTGCAAATGCAAAAAGTTGTTTTTTAGTCATTATGACTATAATGTTCTTCGAATCCTGAGATAATAAGAAAAAAGCAATAAAAATTTATTCCAATATAACTCCAAATCCAAACGTGCAAAATGTCTAAAAATGCAGTGATATTGAATAAATGTTAGTTTTACTAGATACAGTTGTTTTTCTATGGTTTGCAAATACAAAATTTAGGTTTTACTCAATATGACTGTATACTGTAACACTCAATATGACAGTTATTTAAACATTACTCCTACACCACACATGCAAAATGGCTAATAATGCCTGAAATAATGCATCTTTGGGAGTTTTACTCGAAACATATGCTTTTTTTAAATCTTGCAAATGCAAAAAGTAGTTTTTTATTCAATATGACTATAATAGTCTTAGAATCCTGAGATAATGCAAAAAAGCAATAACAATGTATTCAAACATAACTTCTAAACAACACATGAAAAATGGCTAATAATGCCTAGAGATGTGTATTTCTGTTAGTTGTACTGGAAAAATTTTCTTTTGTAAGGTTAGCAAAGACACAAGTTGGTTTTTTTTTTATTCAATATAACAGTGTAAATGTCATACTAAATATGAAAGGTTTATAATCATAACTCCAAAACCAAACTAGAAATTTTTCTAAAAAAGCCTGTAATATTGAATTTATGTGAGTTTTACCAGAATCGGGTATTTTGGAAAGAATCACAAATACAAAAACTAGGTTTTGCTCAATATGACTGTATACTGTAACACTCAATATGACAGTTATTTAAACATAACTCTTACACCACACATAAAAAAATGGCTGAAAATGACTGAAATAATGCATCTTTGGGAGTTTTACTCGAAGCATCTGCTTTTTTAAATCTCGCAAATGCAAAAAGTAGTTTTTAATTCAATATGACTACAATAGTCTTAGAATCCTGAGATAATGCGAAAAAAGCAATAAAAATGTATTCCAACATAACTCCTAATCCAAACGTGCAAAATGTCTAAAAATGCCTGTTATATTGAATTAATGTTAGTTTTACCAGATACAGTTGTTTTTATATGGTTTGCAAATACAAAATTTAGGTTTTACTCAAAAGGACTGTATACTGTAACACTCAATATGACAGTTATTAAACATAACTCCGACACCACACATGAAAAATGGCTAATAATGCCTGAGATAATGCATCTTTTGGAGTGTTACTCAAAACATATGCTTTTTTAAATCTTGCAAATGCAAAAAGTAGTTTTTTATTCAATATGACTATAATAGTCTTAGAATCCTGAGATAATGCAAAAAAGCAATAAAAATGTATTCCAACATAACTTCTAAACAACACATGCAAAATGGTTAATAATGCCTAGAGATATGTATTTTTGTTAGTTGTACTAGAAAAATGATCTTTTGTAAGGTTTGCAAAGACACAAGTTAGTTTTTTGATTCAATATAACAGTGTAACTGTCATACTAAATATGAAATGTTTATAATCATAACTCCAAAACTAAACGTGAAATTTGTCTAAAAAAGCCTGTAATATTGAATTTATGTGAGTTTTACCAGAATCGGGTATTTTGGAATGAATCACAAATACACACATTGGGTTTTACTGGCCTCATATTGCTCACACTCAAAATGACAGTTTTTGAAACAAAACTCCAAAAATATGCATGCAAAATGTCTAATAATGCCTGAAGAAATGGATCTTTGAGAGTTTTCCTGAAAAAAAAAAACATTTGGAAAGGTTTGCAAAAACAAAATATAATTTTTTACTCAATTTGACAGTAATATACTTAGAATCCTGAGATAAAGCTAAAAAAACTATAAAAATGTTTTCCAACATAATTCCTAATCCAAACGTGCAAAATGTCTAAAAATGCCTCTGATATTGAATACATGTGAGTTTTACTAGATACAGTTGTTTTTCTATGGTTTGCAAATACAAAAATGAGGTTTTAGTCAATATGACTGTATACTGTAACACTCAATATAACAGTTATTTAAACATAAATCATACACAACACATGAAAAATGGCTAATAATGCCTGAAATAATGCACCTTTGGGAGTTTTACTGGAAGCATATGCTTTTTTAAATCTTACAAATACAAAAAGTAGTTTTTTACTCAATATGACTATAATGTTCTTAGAATCCTGGGATAATGCAAAAAAGCAATACAAATGTATTCAAACATAACTTCTAAACAACACATGAAAAATTGCTAATAATGCCTAGAGATGTGTATTTTTGTTAGTTGTACTAGAAAAATGATCTTTTGTAAGGTTAGCAAAGACTCAAGTTAGTTTTTTTATTCAATATAACAGTGTAACTGTCATACTAAATATGAAAGGTTTATAATCATTACTCCAAAACCAAACTTGAAATTTGTCTAAAAAAGCCTGTAATATTGAATTTATGTGAGTTTTAACCGAATCGGGTATTTTGGAAAGAATCACAAATACAAAAACTAGGTTTTACTCAATATGACTGTATACTGTAACCCCCAATATGACAGTTATTCAAATATAACTCCTACACCACACATGAAAAATGGCTAATAATGCCTAAAATAATGCATCTTTGGGAGTTTTACTCAAAGCATATGCGTTTTTAAAATCTTGCACATGCAAAAGTAGTTTGTTACTCAATATGACTATAATGTTCTTAGAATCCTGAGATAATGCGAAAAAAGCAATAAAAATTTATTTCAACATAACTCCTAATCCAAACGTGCAAAATGTCTAAAAATGCCTGTGATATTGAATAAATGTGAGTTTTACTAGATATAGGTTTTTTTTATTGTTTGCAAAAATAAAAATGAGGTTTTACTCAATCTGACTGTATACTGTAACACTCAATATGACAGTTATTTAAACATTACTCCTACACCCCACATGCAAAATGGCTAATAATGCCTGAAATAATGATTCTTTGGGAGTTTTACTCGAAACATATTCCTTTTTTAAATCTTGCAAATGCAAAAAGTAGTTTTTTATTCAATATGACTATAATAGTCTTAGAATCCTGAGATAATGCGAAAAAAGCAATAAAAATGTATTCCAACATAACTTCTAAACAACACATGCAAAATGGCTAATAATGCCTAGAGATATGTATTTTTGTTAGTTGTACTAGAAAAATGATAAGGTTAGTAAAGACACAAGTTATTTTTGTCATTCAATATAACAGTGTAACTTTCATACGAAATATGAAAGGTTTATAATCATAACTCCAAAACCAAACTTGAAATTTGTCTAATAATTCCTGAAGAAACGTATCTTTGGTATGGTTGGCGAAAACAAAAAGTATTTTTCTACTAATTTGACAGTAATGTACTTAGAATCCTGAGATAATGTGAAAAAAGCAATACAAATGTATTCCAACATAATTCCTGATTCAAACGTTCAAAATGTCTAAAAATGCCTGTGATATTGAATACATGTGAGTTTTACTAGATATAGTTTTTTTTGGATGGTTTGCAAATACAAAAACGAGGTTTTACTCAATATGACTGTATAATTTAACAATCAATATGACAGTTATTTAAACATAACTCCTGCACCACAAATGCAAAATGTCTAGTACTGCCTGAAGAAATGCATCCTTGAGTATTTTTCCTGTAAAAAAAACATTTGGCAAGGTTTGCAAAAACAAAATATAATTTTTTACTCAATTTGAAGGTAATCCTGAGATAATGCGAAAAAAGCAATACGAATGTATTCAAACATAACTTCTAAACAACACATGCAAAATGGCTGATAATGCCTAGGGATGTGTATTTTTGTCAGTTGTACTAGAAAAATTATCTTTTGTAAGATTAGCAAAGACACAAGTTATTTTTGTCATTCAATATACAGTGTAACTGTCATAAGAAATATGAAAGGTTTATAATCATAACTCCAAAACCAAACTTGAAATTTGTCTAAAAAAGCCTGTAATATTGAAGTTATGTGAGTTGTACCAGAATCGGGTATTTTGGAAAGAATCACAAATACAAAAACTAAGTTTTACTCAATATGACTGTATACTGTAAAACTCAATATGACAGTTATTTAAACATAGCTCCTACACCACACATGAAAAATAGCTAATAATGCCTGAAATAATGCAACTTTGGGAGTTTTACTCGAGGCATATGCTTTTTTAAATCTTGCAAATGCAAAAAGTTGTTTTTTAGTCATTATGACTATAATGTTCTTCGAATCCTGAGATAATAAGAAAAAAGCAATAAAAATTTATTCCAATATAACTCCAAATCCAAACGTGCAAAATGTCTAAAAATGCAGTGATATTGAATAAATGTTAGTTTTACTAGATACAGTTGTTTTTCTATGGTTTGCAAATACAAAATTTAGGTTTTACTCAATATGACTGTATACTGTAACACTCAATATGACAGTTATTTAAACATTACTCCTACACCACACATGCAAAATGGCTAATAATGCCTGAAATAATGCATCTTTGGGAGTTTTACTCGAAACATATGCTTTTTTTAAATCTTGCAAATGCAAAAAGTAGTTTTTTATTCAATATGACTATAATAGTCTTAGAATCCTGAGATAATGCAAAAAAGCAATAACAATGTATTCAAACATAACTTCTAAACAACACATGAAAAATGGCTAATAATGCCTAGAGATGTGTATTTCTGTTAGTTGTACTGGAAAAATGTTCTTTTGTAAGGTTAGCAAAGACACAAGTTGGTTTTTTTTTTATTCAATATAACAGTGTAAATGTCATACTAAATATGAAAGGTTTATAATCATAACTCCAAAACCAAACTAGAAATTTTTCTAAAAAAGCCTGTAATATTGAATTTATGTGAGTTTTACCAGAATCGGGTATTTTGGAAAGAATCACAAATACAAAAACTAGGTTTTGCTCAATATGACTGTATACTGTAACACTCAATATGACAGTTATTTAAACATAACTCTTACACCACACATAAAAAAATGGCTGAAAATGACTGAAATAATGCATCTTTGGGAGTTTTACTCGAAGCATCTGCTTTTTTAAATCTCGCAAATGCAAAAAGTAGTTTTTAATTCAATATGACTACAATAGTCTTAGAATCCTGAGATAATGCGAAAAAAGCAATAAAAATGTATTCCAACATAACTCCTAATCCAAACGTGCAAAATGTCTAAAAATGCCTGTTATATTGAATTAATGTTAGTTTTACCAGATACAGTTGTTTTTATATGGTTTGCAAATACAAAATTTAGGTTTTACTCAAAAGGACTGTATACTGTAACACTCAATATGACAGTTATTAAACATAACTCCGACACCACACATGAAAAATGGCTAATAATGCCTGAGATAATGCATCTTTTGGAGTGTTACTCAAAACATATGCTTTTTTAAATCTTGCAAATGCAAAAAGTAGTTTTTTATTCAATATGACTATAATAGTCTTAGAATCCTGAGATAATGCAAAAAAGCAATAAAAATGTATTCCAACATAACTTCTAAACAACACATGCAAAATGGTTAATAATGCCTAGAGATATGTATTTTTGTTAGTTGTACTAGAAAAATGATCTTTTGTAAGGTTTGCAAAGACACAAGTTAGTTTTTTGATTCAATATAACAGTGTAACTGTCATACTAAATATGAAATGTTTATAATCATAACTCCAAAACTAAACGTGAAATTTGTCTAAAAAAGCCTGTAATATTGAATTTATGTGAGTTTTACCAGAATCGGGTATTTTGGAATGAATCACAAATACACACATTGGGTTTTACTGGCCTCATATTGCTCACACTCAAAATGACAGTTTTTGAAACAAAACTCCAAAAATATGCATGCAAAATGTCTAATAATGCCTGAAGAAATGGATCTTTGAGAGTTTTCCTGAAAAAAAAAAACATTTGGAAAGGTTTGCAAAAACAAAATATAATTTTTTACTCAATTTGACAGTAATATACTTAGAATCCTGAGATAAAGCTAAAAAAACTATAAAAATGTTTTCCAACATAATTCCTAATCCAAACGTGCAAAATGTCTAAAAATGCCTCTGATATTGAATACATGTGAGTTTTACTAGATACAGTTGTTTTTCTATGGTTTGCAAATACAAAAATGAGGTTTTAGTCAATATGACTGTATACTGTAACACTCAATATAACAGTTATTTAAACATAAATCATACACAACACATGAAAAATGGCTAATAATGCCTGAAATAATGCACCTTTGGGAGTTTTACTGGAAGCATATGCTTTTTTAAATCTTACAAATACAAAAAGTAGTTTTTTACTCAATATGACTATAATGTTCTTAGAATCCTGGGATAATGCAAAAAAGCAATACAAATGTATTCAAACATAACTTCTAAACAACACATGAAAAATTGCTAATAATGCCTAGAGATGTGTATTTTTGTTAGTTGTACTAGAAAAATTATCTTTTGTAAGGTTAGCAAAGACACAAGTTGTTTTTTGTATTCAATATAACAGTGTAACTGTCATACCAAATATGAAAGGTTTATAATCATAACTCCAAAACCAAACTTGAAATTTGTCTAAAAAAAGCCTGTAATATTGAATGTATCTGAGTTTTACCAGAATCAGGTGTTTTGGAAAGAATCACAAACACAAAAACTAGGTTTTACTCAATATGACTGTATACTGTAACACTCAATATGACAGTTATTTAAACATTACTCCTACACCACACATGTAAAATGGCTAATAATGCCTGAAATAATGCATCTTTGGGAGTTTTACTCGAAACATATGCGTATTTAAATATTGCAAATGCAAAAAGACAGTAATGTACTTAGAATCCTGAGATAAAGGGAAAACAAAAAATGAAAATGTATTCCATCATAATTCCTAATCCAAACGTGCAAAATGTCTAAAAATGCCTGTGATATTGAATTAATGTTCGTTTTACTAGATACAGTTTTATGGCTTGCAAATACAAAATTTAGGTTTTACTCAATATGACTGTATACTTTAACATTCAATATGACAGTTATTTAAACATAACTCCTACACCACACATGCAAAATGTCTAATAATGCCTGAAGAAATGCATCTTTGAGAGTTTTCCTGAAAAAAAAAAAAAACATTTGGCAAGGTTTGCAAAATCAAAATTTAATTTTTTACTCAATTTGACAGTAATGTACCTAGAATCATGAGATAAAGCGAAAAAAGAAATGAAAATGTATTCCATCATAATTCCTAATCCAAACGTGCAAAATGTCTAAAAATGCCTGTGATATTGAATGCAAAGATGCATTTCTTCAGGCATTATTAGACATTTCGCATGCATATTTTAAGAGTTTTGTTTCAAAAACTGTCATTTTGAATGACAGTTTTATCTTTATCTCAGGATTCTAAGCACATTACTGTCAAATTGAGTAAAAAATTATATTTTGTTTTTGCAAATATTGCCAAATGTTTTTTTATTTTCAGGAAAACTCATAAAAGATGCATTTCTACAGGCATTATTAGACATTTTGCATGCATATTTTAGGAGTTTTGTGTCAAAAACTGTCATTTTGAGTGTGACCAATATGAGGCCAGTAAAACCCAATGTTTGTATTTGTGATTCTTTCCAAAATACCCGATTCTGGTAAAACTCACATAAATTCAATATTACAGGCTTTTTTAGACAAATGTCATGTTTGGTTTTGGAGTTATGATTATAAACCTTTCATATTTAGTAAGACAGTTACACTGTTATATGGAATAAAAAACTAACTTGTGTCTTTGCAAACCTTACACAAGATCATTTTTCTAGTACAACTAACAAAAATACATATCTCTAGGCATTACTAGCCATTTTGCATGTGTTGTTTAGAAGTTAAGTTGGAATACATTTTTATTGCTTTTTTCGCATTATCTAAGACTATTGTAGTCATATTGAATAAAAAACTACTTTTTGCATTTGCAAGATTTAAAAAAGCATATGTTTCGAGTAAAACTCCCAAAGGTGCATTATTTCAGGCATTATTAGTCATTTTTCATGTGTGGTGTAGGAGTTATGTTTAAATAACTGTCATATTGAGTGCTACAGTATACAATGATATTGAGTAAAACCTAAATTTTGTATTTGCAAACCATAGAAAAACAACTGTATCTAGTCAAACTAACATTAATTCAATATCACAGGCATTTTTAGACATTTTGCACGTTTGGATTAGGAGTTATGTTGGAATACATTTTTATTGCTTTTTTCGCATTATCTCAGGATTCTAAGACTATTGTAGTCATATTGAATAAAAAACTACTTTTTGCATTTGCAAGATTTAAAAAAGCATATGCTTAGAGTAAAACTCCCAAAGATGCATTATTTCAGTCATTATTAGCCATTTTTCATGTGTGGTGTAGGAGTTATGTTTAAATAACTGTCATATTGAGTGTTACAGTATACAGTCATATTGAGTAAAACCTAGTTTTTGTATTTGTGATTCTTTCCAAAATACCTGATTCTGGTAAAACTCACATAAATTCAATATTACAGGCTTTTTTAGACAAATTTCAAGTTTGGTTTTGGAGTTATGATTATAAACCTTTCATATTTAATAAGACAGTTACACTGTTATATGGAATAAAAAAACTAACTTGTGCATTTGCAAACCTAACAAAGGATAATTTTTCTAGTACAACTAACAAAAATACATATCCCTAGGCATTATTAGCCTATTTGCATGTGTTGTTTGGAAGTTATGTTGGAATACATTTTTATTGCTTTTTTCGCATTATCTCAGGATTCTAAGACTATTATAGTCACATTGAATAAAAAAAAACTTTTTGCATTTGCAAGATTTAAAAATGCATATGCTTCGAGTAAAACTCCAAAAGATGCATTATTTCAGGTATTATTAGCCATTTTTCATGTGTGGTGTAGGAGTTAAGTTTAAATAACTGTCATATTGAGTGTCACAGTATACAGTCATATTGAGTAAAACCTAAATTTTGTATTTGCAAACCATAGAAAAACAACTGTATCTTGTCAAACTAACATTAATTCAATATCACAGGCATTTTTAGACATTTTGCACGTTTGGTTTAGGAGTTATGTTGGAATACATTTTTATTGCTTTTTTCGCATTATCTCAGGATTCTAAGACTATTGTAGTCATATTGAATACAAAACTACTTTTTGCATTTGCAAGATTTAAAAAAGCATATGCTTAGAGTAAAACTCCCAAAGATGCATTATTTCAGGCATTATTAGCCATTTTTCATGTGTGGTGTAGGAGTTATGTTTAAATAACTGTCATATTGAGTGTTACAGTATACAGTCATATTGAGTAAAACCTAAATTTTGTATTTGCAAACCATAGAAAAACCACTGTATCTAGTAAAACTAACATTTATTCAATATCACAGGCATTTTTAGACATTTTGCACGTTTGAATTAGGAATAATGTTGGAATACATTTTTATTGCTTTTTTCGCATTATCTCAGGATTCTAAGGACATTTTAGTCATATTGAGTAAAAAACTACTTTTTGCATTTGCAAGATTTTAAAAAGCATATGTTTCCAGGAAAACTCCAAAAGATGCATTATTTCAGGCATTATTAGCCATTTTTCATGTGTGGTGTAGGAGTTATGGTTAAATAACTGTCATATTGAGTGTTACAGTATACAATCATATTGAGTAAAACCTAAATTTTGTATTTGCAAACCATAGAAAAACAACTGTATCTAGTCAAACTAACAATTGTTCAATATCACAGGCATTTTTAGACATTTTGCACGTTTGGATTAGGAGTTATGTTGGAATACACTTTTATTGCTTTTTTCGCATTATCTCAGGATTCTAAGACTATTGTAGTCATATTGAATAAAAAACTACTTTTTGCATTTGCAAGATTTAAAAAAGCATATGCTTCGAGTAAAACTCCCAAAGATGCATTATTTCAGGCATTATTAGCCATTTTTAATGTGTGGTGTAGGAGTTATGTTTAAATAACTGTCATATTGAGTGTTACAGTATACAGTCATATTGAGTAAAACCTAGTTTTTGTATTTGTGATTCTTTCCAAAATACCTGATTCTGGTAAAACTCACATAAATTCAATATTACAGGCTTTTTTAGACAAATTTCAAGTTTGGTTTTGGAGTTATGATTATAAACCTTTCATATTTAATAAGACAGTTACACTGTTATATGGAATAAAAAACTAACTTGTGCATTTGCAAACCTAACAAAGAATCATTTTTCTAGTACAACTAACAAAAATACATATCCCTAGGCATTATTAGCCTATTTGCATGAGTTATTTGGAAGTTATGTTGGAATACATTTTATTGCTTTTTTCGCATTATCTCAGGATTCTAAGGACATTATAGTCATATTGAGTAAAAAACTACTTTTTGCATTTGCAAGATTTTAAAAAGCATATGTTTCCAGTAAAACTCCAAAAGATGCATTATTTCAGGCATTATTAGCCATTTTTCATGTGTGGTGTAGGAGTTATGTTTAAATAACTGTCATATTGAGTGCTACAGTATACAGTCATATTGAGTAAAACCTAAATTTTGTATTTGCAAACCATAGAAAAACAACGGTATCTAGTCAAACTAACATTAATTCAATATCACAGGCATTTTTAGACATTTTGCACGTTTGGATTAGGAATTATGTTGGAATACATTTTTATTGCTTTTTTCGCATTATCTCAGGATTCTAAGACAATTGCAGTCATACTGAATAAAAAACTACTTTTTGCATTTGCAAGATTTAAAAAAGCATATGCTTAGAGTAAAACTCCTAAAGATGCATTATTTCAGGCATTATTAGCAATTTTTCATGTGTGGTGTAGGAGTTATGTTTAATAACTGTCATATTGAGTGTTACAGTATACAGTCATATTGAGTAAAACCTAGTTTTTGTATTTGTGAGTCTTTCCAAAATACCTGATTCTGGTAAAACTCACATAAATTCAATATTACAGGCTTTTTTAGACAAATTTCAAGTTTGGTTTTGGAGTTATGATTATAAACCTTTCATATTTAATAAGACAGTTACACTGTTATATGGAATAAAAAAACTAACTTGTGCATTTGCAAACCTAACAAAGGATCATTTTTCTAGTACAACTAACAAAAATACATATCCCTAGGCATTATTAGCCTATTTGCATGTGTTGTTTAAAAATTATGTTTGAATACATTTTTATTGCTTTTTTCGCATTATCTCAGGATTCTAAGACTATTATAGTCATATTGAATAAAAACTACTTTTTGCATTTGCAAGATTTAAAAAAGCATATGTTTCGAGTAAAACTCCCAAAGATGCATTATTTCAGGCATTATTAGCCATTTTTCATGTGTGGTGTAGGAGTTATGTTTAAATAACTGTCATATTGAGTGTTACAGTATACAGTCATATTGAGTAAAACCTAAATTTTGTATTTGCAAACCATAGAAAAAACACTGTATCTAATAAAAATAACATTTATTCAATATCACAGGCATTTTTAGACATTTTGCACGTTTGGATTAGGAATTATGTTGGAATACATTTTTATTGCTTTTTTCGCATTATCTCAGGATTCTAAGGACATTTTAGTCATATTGAGTAAAAAACTACTTTTTGCATTTGCAAGATTTTAAAAAGCATATGTTTCCAGTAAAACTCCAAAAGATGCATTATTTCAGGCATTATTAGCCATTTTTCATGTGTAATGTAGGAGTTATGTTTAAATAACTGTCATATTGAGTGTTACAGTATACAATCATATTGAGTAAAACCTAAATTTTGTATTTGCAAACCATAGAAAAACAACTGTATCTAGTCAAACTAACAATTATTCAATATAACAGGCATTTTTAGACATTTTGCACGTTTGGATTAGGAGTTATGTTGGAATACATTTTTATTGCTTTTTTCGTATTACTCAGGATTCTAAGACTATTGTAGTCATATTGAATAAAAAACTACTTTTTGCATTTGCAAGATTTAAAAAAGCATATGCTTCGAGTAAAACTCCAAAAGATGCATTATTTCAGGCATTATTAGCCATTTTTCATGTGTGGTGTAGGAGTTATGTTTAAATAACTGTCATATTGAGTGTTACAGTATACAGTCATATTGAATAAAACCTAGTTTTTTTATTTGTGATTCTTTCCAAAATACCCGTTTCTGGTAAAACTAACATAAATACAATAGTACAGGCTTTTTTAGACACATTTCACGTTAAGTTTTGGAGTTATGATTATAAACCTTTCATATTTAGTATGACAGTTACACTGTTATATGGAATAAAAAAAACTAACTTGTGTCTTTGCAAACCTTACACAAGATCATTTTCCTAGTACAACTAACAAAAATACATATCTCTAGGCATTACTAGCCATTTTGCATGTGTTGTTTAGAAGTTATGTTGGAATACATTTTTATTGCTTTTTTCACATTATCTCAGGATTCTAAGACTATTATAGTCATAGTGAATAAAAACTACTTTTTGTATTTGCAAGATTTAAAAAAGCATATGTTTCGAGTAAAACTCCCAAAGATGTATTATTTCAGGCATTATTAGCCGTTTTTCATGTGAGGTGTAGGAGTTATGTTTAAATAACTGTCATATTGAGTGTTACAGTATACAGTCATATTGAGTAAAACCTAAATTTTGTATTTGCAAACCATAGAAAAACAACTGTATCTAGTAAAACTAACATTAATTCAATATAACAGGCATTTTTAGACATTTTGCACGTTTTGGATTAGGAGTTATGTTGAATACATTTTCATTGCTTTTTTCGCATTATCTCAGGATTCTAAGGACATTATAGTCATATTGACTAAAAAACTACTTTTTGCATTTGCAAGATTTTAAAAAGCATATGTTTCGAGTAAAAATTGCAAAGATGCATTATTTCAGGCATTATTAGCCATTTCGCATGTGTGGTGTAGGAGTAATGTTTAAATAACTGTCATATTGAGTGTTACAGTATACAGTCATATTGAGTAAAACCTACATTTTTTATTTGCAAACCATAGAAAAACAACTGTATCTAGTAAAACTAACATTTATTCAATATCACAGGCATTTCTAGACATTTTGCACGATTCGATTAGGAATTATGTTGGAATACATTTTTATTGCTTTTTTCGCATTATCTCAGGATTCTAAGAACATTATAGTCATAGTGATTAAAAAACTACTTTTTGCATTTGCAAAATTTAAAAAAGCAAATGCTTCCAGTAAAACTCCCAAAGATGCATAATTTCAGGCATTATTAGCCAATTTTCATGTGTGGTGTAGGAACTATGTTTAAATAACTGTCATATTGAGTGTTACAGTATACAGTCATATTGACTAAAACTTCATTTTTGTATTTGCAAACCATGGAAAAATAACTGCATCTAGTAAAACTCATACGTATTCAATATCATAGGCATTTTTAGACATTTTGCATGTTTGAATTAGGAATTATGTTTGAATACATTTTTATTGTTTTTTCGCTTTATCTCCGGATTCTAAGTACATTACTGTCAAATTGAGTAAAAAAATATATTTTGTTTTTGCAAACCTTGCCAAATGGTTTTTTTTTTCAGGAAAACTCTCAATGATGCATTTCTTCAGGCATTATTAGATATTTTGCATGTGTGGTGTAGGAGTTATGTTTAAATAACTGTCATATTGAGTGTTAAAGTATACAGTCATATTGAGTAAAACCTAAATTTTGTATTTGCAAGCCATAAAACTGTATCTAGTAAAACGAACATTGTTCAATATCACAGGCATTTTTAGACATTTTGCACGTTTGGATTAGGAATTATGATGGAATACATTTTCATTTTTTGTTTTCGCTTTATCTCAGGATTCTAAATACATTACTGTCTTTTTGCATTTGCAATATTTAAATTAGCATATGTTTCGAGTAAAACTCCCAAAGATGCATTATTTCAGGCATTATTAGCCATTTTGCATGTGTGGTGTAGGAGTAATGTTTAAATAACTGTCATATTGAGTGTTACAGTATACAGTCATATTGAGTAAAACCGAGTTTTTGTATTTGTGATTCTTTCCAAAACACCTGATTCTGGTAAAGCTCACATAAATTCAATATTACAGGCTTTTTTAGACAAATTTCAAGTTTGGTTTTGGAGTTATGATTATAAACCTTTCATATTTGGTATGACAGTTACACTGTTATATTGAATACAAAAAACAACTTGGGTCTTTGCTAACCTTACAAAAGATCATTTTTCTAGTACAACTAACAAAAATACACATCTCTAGGCATTATTAGCCATTTTTCATGTGTTGTTTAGAAGTTATGTTGGAATACATTTTTATTGCTTTTTTCGCATTATCTCAGGATTCTAAGAACATTATAGTCATAGTGATTAAAAAACTACTTTTTGCATTTGTAAGATTTAAAAAAGCATATGCTTTCAGTAAAACTCCAAAGATGCATTATTTCAGGCATTATTAGCCATTTTTCACGTGTTGTGTAGGATTTATGTTTAAATAACTGTTATATTGAGTGTTACAGTATATAGTCATATTGACTAAAACCTCATTTTTGTATTTGCAAACCATAGAAAAACAACTGTATCTAGTAAAACTCACATGTATTCAATATCATAGGCATTTTTAGATATTTTGCACGTTTGGATTAGGAATTATGTTGGAATACATTTTTCTAGTTTTTTTAGCTTTATCTCGGGATTCTAAGTATATTACTGTCAAATTGAGTAAAAAATTATATTTTGTTTTTGCAAACCTTGCCAAATGTTTTTTTTTTCAGGAAAACTCTCAAAGATCCATTTCTTCAGGCATTATTAGACATTTTGCATGCACATTTTTGGAGTTTTGTTTCAAAAACTGTCATTTTGAGTGTGACCAATATGAGGCCAGTAAAACCCAATGTTTGTATTTGTGATTCTTTCCAAAATACCCGATTCTGGTAAAACTCACATAAAATCAATATTACAGGCTTTTTTAGACAAATTTCACGTTTAGTTTTGGAGTTATGATTATAAACCTTTCATATTTAGTATGACAGTTACACTGTTATATTGAAAAAAAAAACTAACTTGTGTCTTTGTAAACCTTACAAAATATATTTTTTCTAGTACAACTAACAAAAATACATATCTCTAGGCATTATTAACCATTTTGCATGTGTTGTTTAGAAGTTATGTTGGAATACATTTTTTTGGCTTTTTTCGCATTATCTCAGGATTCTAAGACTATTATAGTCATATTGAATAAAAAACTACTTTTTGCATTTGCAAGATTTAAAAAAGCATATGTTTAGAGTAAAACTCCAAAAGATGCATTATCTCAGGCATTATTAGCCATTTTTCATGTGTGGTGTCGGAGTTATGTTTAAATAACTGTCATATTGAGTGTTACAGTATACAGTCCTTTTGAGTAAAACCTAAATTTTGTATTTGCAAACCATAGAAAAACAACTGTATCTAGTAAAACTAAATTTAATTCAATATAACAGGCATTTTTAGACATTTTGCACATTTGGATTAGGAGTTATGTTGAATACATTTTTATTGCTTTTTTCGCATTATCTCAGGATTCTAGGACTATTATAGTCATATTGAATAAAAAACTACTTTTTGCATTTCGAGTAAAACTCCCATTATTTCAGGCATTATTAGCCATTTTTCATGTGTGGTGTAGGAGTTATGTTTAAATAACTGTCATATTGGGCGTTACAGTATACAGTCATATTGAGTAAAACCTAGTTTTTGTATTTGTGATTCTTTCCAAAATACCCGATTTTGGTAAAACTCACATAAATTCAATATTACATGCTTTTTTAGACAAATTTCACGTTTAGTTTTGGAGTTATGATTATAAACCTTTCATATTTAGTATGATAGTTACACTGTTATATTGAATAAAAAAACTATTTTGTGTCCTTGCAAACCTTACAAAAGATAATTTTTCTATTACAACTAACACAAATACATATCTCTAGTCATTATTAGCCATTTTGCATGTGTTTTTTAGAAGTTATGTTTGAATACATTTTTTTTTAGTTTTTTTGCATTATGTCAGGATTGTAAGCATTTGTAGTCATGTTGAGTAAAAAACTACTTTTTGCTTTTGCAAAATTTAAAAAACCTAATGCTTCGAGTAAAACTCCAAAAGATGCATTATTTCAGGCATTATTAGCCATTTTTCATGTGTGGTGTAGGAACTATGTTTAAATAACTGTCATATTGAGTGTTACAGTATACAGTCATATTGACTAAAACCTCATTTTTGTATTTGCAAACCATAGAAAAGAACTGCATCTAGTAAAACTCACACGTATTCAATATCATGGGCATTTTTAGACATTTTGCACGTTTGGATTAGGAATTATGTTTGAACACATTTTTATTGTTTTTTTCGCTTTATCTCCGGATTCTAAATACATTACTGTCAAATTGAGTAAAAAAATATATTTTGTTTTTGCAAACCTTGCCAAATGTTTTTTTTTTCAGGAAAACTCTCAAAGATGTATTTCTTCAGGCATTATTAGACATTTTGCATGTGTGGTGTAGGAGTTATGTTTAAATAACTGTCATATTGAGTGTTAAAGTATACAGTCATATTGAGTAAAACCTAAATTTTGTATTTGCAAGCCATAAAACTGTATTTAGTAAAACGAACAATAATTCAATATCACAGGCATTTTTAGACATTTTGCACGTTTGGATTAGGAATTATGATGGAATACATTTTCATTTTTTGTTTTCGCTTCATCTCAGGATTCTAAGTATATTACTGTCTTTTTGCATTTGCAATATTTAAATAAGCATATGTTTCGAGTAAAACTCCCAAAGATGCATTATTTCAGGCATTATTAGCCATTTTACATGTGTGGTGTAGGAGTAATGTTTAAATAACTGTCATATTGAGTGTTACAGTATACAGTCATATTGAGTAAAACCTAGTTTTTGTATTTGCGAGATTTAAAAAAGCATATCCTTTGAGTAAAACTCCCAAATATGCATTATTTCAGTCATTATCAGCCATTTTTTATGTGTGGTGTAGGAGTTATGTTTAAATAACTGTCATATTGAGTGTTACAGTATACAGTCATATTGAGTAAAACCTAGTTTTTGTATTTGTGATTCTTTCCAAAATACCTGATTCTGGTGAAACTCACATAAATTCAATATTATAGGCTTTTTTAGACAAATTTCAAGTTTTGGTTTTGGAGTTATGATTATAAACCTTTCATATTTAGTATGACAGTTACACTGTTATATTGAATACAAAAAACAACTTGTGTCTTTGATAACCTTACAAAAGTTCATTTTTCTAGTACAACTAACAAAAATACACATCTCTATGCATTATTAGCCATTTTTCATGTGTTGTTTAGAAGTAATGTTTGAATACATTTTTATTGCTTTTTTCGCATTATCTCAGGATTCTAGGACTATTATAGTCATATTGAATAAAAAACTACTTTTTGCATTTCGAGTAAAACTCCCATTATTTCAGGCATTATTAGCCATTTTTTATGTGTGGTGTAGGAGTCATGTTTAAATAACTGTCATATTGAGTAAAACCTAGTTTTTGTATTTGTGATTCTTTCCAAAATACCCGATTTTGGTAAAACTCACATAAATTCAATATTACATGCTTTTTTAGACAAATTTCACGTTTAGTTTTGGAGTTATGATTATAAACCTTTCATATTTAGTATGACAGTTACACTGTTATATTGAATAAAACAATTATTTTGTGTCTTTGCAAACCTTACAAAAGATCATTTTTCCAGTACAACTAACAAAAATACATATCTCTAGGCATTATTAGCCATTTTGCATGTGTTTTTTAGAAGTTATGTTTGAATACATTTTTTTTTACTTTTTTTGCATTATGTCAGGATTGTAAGCATTTGTAGTCATATTGAGTAAAAAACTACTTTTTGCATTTGCAAGATTTTAAAAAGCATATGTTTCCAGGAAAACTCCAAAAGATGCATTATTTCAGGCATTATTAGCCATTTTTCATGTGTGGTGTAGGAGTTATGGTTAAATAACTGTCATATTGAGTGTTACAGTATACAATCATATTGAGTAAAACCTAAATTTTGTATTTGCAAACCATAGAAAAACAACTGTATCTAGTCAAACTAACAATTGTTCAATATCACAGAAATTTTTAGACATTTTGCACGTTTGGATTAGGAGTTATGTTAGAATACACTTTTATTGCTTTTTTCGCATTATCTCAGGATTCTAAGACTATTGTAGTCATATTGAATAAAAAACTACTTTTTGCATTTGCAAGATTTAAAAAAGCATATGCTTCGAGTAAAACTCCCAAAGATGCATTATTTCAGGCATTATTAGCCATTTTTCATGTGTGGTGTAGGAGTTATGTTTAAATAACTGTCATATTGAGTGTTACAGTATACAGTCATATTGAGTAAAACCTAGTTTTTGTATTTGTGATTCTTTCCTAAATACCTGATTCTGGTAAAACTCACATAAATTCAATATTACAGGCTTTTTTAGACAAATTTCAAGTTTGGTTTTGGAGTTATGACTATAAACCTTTCATATTTAATAAGACAGTTACACTGTTATATGGAATAAAAAACTAACTTGTGCATTTGCAAACCTAACAAAGGATCATTTTTCTAGTACAACTAACAAAAATACATATCCCTAGGCATTATTAGCCTATTTGCATGAGTTATTTGGAAGTTATGTTGGAATACATTTTTATTGCTTTTTTCGCATTATCTCAGGATTCTAAGACAATTGCAGTCATAATGAATAAAAAACTACTTTTTGCATTTGCAAGATTTAAAAAAGCATATGCTTAGAGTAAAACTCCTAAAGATGCATTATTTCAGGCATTATTAGCCATTTTTCATGTGTGGTGTAGGAGTTATGTTTAATAACTGTCATATTGAGTGTTACAGTATACAGTCATATTGAGTAAAACCTAGTTTTTGTATTTGTGAGTCTTTCCAAAATACCTGATTCTGGTAAAACTCACATAAATTCAATATTACAGGCTTTTTTAGACAAATTTCAAGTTTGGTTTTGGAGTTATGATTATAAACCTTTCATATTTAGTATGACAGTTACACTGTTATATGGAATAAAAAAACTAACTTGTGTCTTTGCAAACCTTACACAAGATCATTTTTCTAGTACAACTAACAAAAATACATATCTCTAGGCATTACTAGCCATTTTGCATGTGTTGTTTAGAAGTTATGTTGGAATACATTTTTATTGCTTTTTTCGTATTATCTCAGGATTCTAAGACTATTATAGTCATAGTGAATAAAAATTACTTTTTGTATTTGCAAGATTTAAAAAAGCATATGTTTCGAGTAAAACTCCCAAAGATGCATTATTTCAGGCATTATTAGCCGTTTTTCATGTGAGGTGTAGGAGCTAAGTTTAAATAACTTTCATATTGAGTGTTACAGTATACAGTCATATTGAGTAAAACCTAAATTTTGTATTTGCAAACCATAGAAAAACAACTGTATCTAGTCAAACTAACATTAATTCAATATAACAGGCATTTTTAGACATTTTGCACCTTTGGATTAGGAGTTATGTTGAATACATTTTCATTGCTTTTTTCGCATTATCTCAGGATTCTAAGGACATTATAGTCATATTGACTAAAAAACTACTTTTTGAATTTGCAAGATTTTAAAAAGCATATGTTTCGAGTAAAAATTGCAAAGATGCATTATTTCAGGCATTATTAGCCATTTCGCATGTGTGGTGTAGGAGTAATGTTTAAATAACTGTCATATTGAGTGTTACAGTATACAGTCATATTGAGTAAAACCTACATTTTTTATTTGCAAACCATAGAAAAACAACTGTATCTAGTAAAACTAACATTTATTCAATATCACAGGCATTTCTAGACATTTTGCACGATTCGATTAGGAATTATGTTGGAATACATTTTTATTGCTTTTTTCGCATTATCTCAGGATTCTAAGAACATTATAGTCATAGTGATTAAAAAACTACTTTTTGCATTTGCAAAATTTAAAAAAGCAAATGCTTCCAGTAAAACTCCCAAAGATGCATAATTTCAGGCATTATTAGCCATTTTTCATGTGTGGTGTAGGAACTATGTTTAAATAACTGTCATATTGAGTGTTACAGTATACAGTCATATTGACTAAAACTTCATTTTTGTATTTGCAAACCATGGAAAAATAACTGCATCTAGTAAAACTCATACGTATTCAATATCATAGGCATTTTTAGACATTTTGCACGTTTGGATTAGGAATTATGTTTGAATACATTTTAATTGTTTTTTTCGCTTTATCTCCGGATTCTAAGTACATTACTGTCAAATTGAGTAAAAAAGTATATTTTGTTTTTGCAAACCTTGCCAAATGGTTTTTTTTTTCAGGAAAACTCTCAATGATGCATTTCTTCAGGCATTATTAGACATTTTGCATGTGTGGTGTAGGAGTTATGTTTAAATAACTGTCATATTGAGTGTTAAAGTATACAGTCATATTGAGTAAAACCTAAATTTTGTATTTGCAAGCCATAAAACTGTATCTAGTAAAACGAACATTGTTCAATATCACAGGCATTTTTAGACATTTTGCACGTTTGGATTAGGAATTATGATGGAATACATTTTCATTTTTTGTTTTCGCTTTATCTCAGGATTCTAAATACATTACTGTCTTTTTGCATTTGCAATATTTAAATTAGCATATGTTTCGAGTAAAACTCCCAAAGATGCATTATTTCAGGCATTATTAGCCATTTTGCATGTGTGGTGTAGGAGTAATGTTTAAATAACTGTCATATTGAGTGTTACAGTATACAGTCATATTGAGTAAAACCTAGTTTTTGTATTTGTGATTCTTTCCAAAACACCTGATTCTGGTAAAGCTCACATAAATTCAATATTTCAGGCTTTTTTAGACAAATTTCAAGTTTGGTTTTGGAGTTATGATTATAAACCTTTCATATTTGGTATGACAGTTACACTGTTATATTGAATACAAAAAACAACTTGTGTCTTTGCTAACCTTACAAAAGATCATTTTTCTAGTACAACTAACAAAAATACACATCTCTAGGCATTATTAGCCATTTTTCATGTGTTGTTTAGAAGTTATGTTGGAATACATTTTTATTGCTTTTTTCGCATTATCTCAGGATTCTAAGAACATTATAGTCATAGTGATTAAAAAACTACTTTTTGCATTTGTAAGATTTAAAAAAGCATATGCTTTCAGTAAAACTCCCAAAGATGCATTATTTCAGGCATTATTAGCCATTTTTCATGTGTTGTGTAGGATTTATGTTTAAATAACTGTTATATTGAGTGTTACAGTATATAGTCATATTGACTAAAACCTCATTTTTGTATTTGCAAACCATAGAAAAACAACTGTATCCAGTAAAACTCACATGTATTCAATATCATAGGCATTTTTAGATATTTTGCACGTTTGGATTAGGAATTATGTTGGAATACATTTTTCTAGTTTTTTTAGCTTTATCTCGGGATTCTAAGTATATTACTGTCAAATTGAGTAAAAAATTATATTTTGTTTTTGCAAACCCTGCCAAATGTTTTTTTTTTTCAGGAAAACTCTCAAAGATCCATTTCTTCAGGCATTATTAGACATTTTGCATGCATATTTTTGGAGTTTTGTTTCAAAAACTGTCATTTTGAGTGTGACCAATATGAGGCCAGTAAAACCCAATGTTTGTATTTGTGATTCTTTCCAAAATACCCGATTCTGGTAAAACTCACATAAATTCAATATTACAGGCTTTTTTAGACAAATTTCACGTTTAGTTTTGGAGTTATGATTATAAACCTTTTATATTTAGTATGACAGTTACACTGTTATATTGAAAAAAAAAACTAACTTGTGTCTTTGTAAACCTTACAAAATATATTTTTTCTAGTACAACTAACAAAAATACATATCTCTAGGCATTATTAACCATTTTGCATGTGTTGTTTAGAAGTTATGTTGGAATACATTTTTTGGGCTTTTTCGCATTATCTCAGGATTCTAAGACTATTATAGTCATATTGAATAAAAAACTACTTTTTGCATTTGCAAGATTTAAAAAAGCATATGTTTAGAGTAAAACTCCAAAAGATGCATTATCTCAGGCATTATTAGCCATTTTTCATGTGTGGTGTCGGAGTTATGTTTAAATAACTGTCATATTGAGTGTTACAGTATACAGTCCTTTTGAGTAAAACCTAAATTTTGTATTTGCAAACCATAGAAAAACAACTGTATCTAGTAAAACTAAAACTAATTCAATATAACAGGCATTTTTAGACATTTTGCACATTTGGATTAGGAGTTATGTTGAATACATTTTTATTGCTTTTTTCGCATTTTCTCAGGATTCTAGGACTATTATAGTCATATTGAATAAAAAACTACTTTTTGCATTACGAGTAAAACTCCCATTATTTCAGGCATTATTAGCCATTTTTCATGTGTGGTGTAGGAGTTATGTTTAAATAACTGTCATATTGGGCGTTACAGTATACAGACATATTGAGTAAAACCTAGTTTTTGTATTTGTGATTCTTTCCAAAATACCCGATTTTGGTAAAACTCACATAAATTCAATATCACATGCTTTTTTAGACAAATTTCACGTTTAGTTTTGGAGTTATGATTATAAACCTTTCATATTTAGTATGATAGTTACACTGTTATATTGAATAAAAAACTATTTTGTGTCCTTGCAAACCTTACAAAAGATAATGTTTCTATTACAACTAACAAAAATACATATCTCTAGTCATTATTAGCCATTTTGCATGTGTTTTTTAGAAGTTATTTTTGAATACATTTTTTTTTAGTTTTTTTGCATTATGTCAGGATTGTAAGCATTTGTAGTCATGTTGAGTAAAAAACTACTTTTTGCTTTTGCAAAATTTAAAAAAGCTAATGCTTCGAGTAAAACTCCAAAAGATGCATTATTTCAGGCATTATTAGCCATTTTTCATGTGTGGTGTAGGAACTATGTTTAAATAACTGTCATATTGAGTGTTACAGTATACAGTCATATTGACTAAAACCTCATTTTTGTATTTGCAAACCATAGAAAAGAACTGCATCTAGTAAAACTCACACGTATTCAATATCATGGGCATTTTTAGACATTTTGCACGTTTGGATTAGGAATTATGTTTGAATACATTTTTATTGTTTTTTTCGCTTTATCTCCGGATTCTAAATACATTACTGTCAAATTGAGTAAAAAATTATATTTTGTTTTTGCAAACCTTGCCAAATGTTTTTTTTTTCAGGAAAACTCTCAAAGATGCATTTCTTCGGGCATTATTAGACATTTTGCATGTGTGGTGTAGGAGTTATGTTTAAATAACTGTCATATTGAGTGTTACAGTATACAGTCATATTGAGTAAAACCTAGTTTTTGTATTTGTGAGTCTTTCCAAAATACCTGATTCTGGTAAAACTCACATAAATTCAATATTACAGGCTTTTTTAGACAAATTTCAAGTTTGGTTTTGGAGTTATGATTATAAACCTTTCATATTTAATAAGACAGTTACACTGTTATATGGAATAAAAAAACTAACTTGTGCATTTGCAAACCTAACAAAGGATCATTTTTCTAGTACAACTAACAAAAATACATATCCCTAGGCATTATTAGCCTATTTGCATGTGTTGTTTAAAAATTATGTTTGAATACATTTTTATTGCTTTTTTCGCATTATCTCAGGATTCTAAGACTATTATAGTCATATTGAATAAAAACTACTTTTTGCATTTGCAAGATTTAAAAAAGCATATGTTTCGAGTAAAACTCCCAAAGATGCATTATTTCAGGCATTATTAGCCATTTTTCATGTGTGGTGTAGGAGTTATGTTTAAATAACTGTCATATTGAGTGTTACAGTATACAGTCATATTGAGTAAAACCTAAATTTTGTATTTGCAAACCATAGAAAAAACACTGTATCTAATAAAAATAACATTTATTCAATATCACAGGCATTTTTAGACATTTTGCACGTTTGGATTAGGAATTATGTTGGAATACATTTTTATTGCTTTTTTCGCATTATCTCAGGATTCTAAGGACATTTTAGTCATATTGAGTAAAAAACTACTTTTTGCATTTGCAAGATTTTAAAAAGCATATGTTTCCAGTAAAACTCCAAAAGATGCATTATTTCAGGCATTATTAGCCATTTTTCATGTGTAATGTAGGAGTTATGTTTAAATAACTGTCATATTGAGTGTTACAGTATACAATCATATTGAGTAAAACCTAAATTTTGTATTTGCAAACCATAGAAAAACAACTGTATCTAGTCAAACTAACAATTATTCAATATAACAGGCATTTTTAGACATTTTGCACGTTTGGATTAGGAGTTATGTTGGAATACATTTTTATTGCTTTTTTCGTATTATCTCAGGATTCTAAGACTATTGTAGTCATATTGAATAAAAAACTACTTTTTGCATTTGCAAGATTTAAAAAAGCATATGCTTCGAGTAAAACTCCAAAAGATGCATTATTTCAGGCATTATTAGCCATTTTTCATGTGTGGTGTAGGAGTTATGTTTAATAACTGTCATATTGAGTGTTACAGTATACAGTCATATTGAATAAAACCTAGTTTTTTTATTTGTGATTCTTTCCAAAATACCCGTTTCTGGTAAAACTAACATAAATACAATAGTACAGGCTTTTTTAGACACATTTCACGTTAAGTTTTGGAGTTATGATTATAAACCTTTCATATTTAGTATGACAGTTACACTGTTATATGGAATAAAAAAACTAACTTGTGTCTTTGCAAACCTTACACAAGATCATTTTCCTAGTACAACTAACAAAAATACATATCTCTAGGCATTACTAGCCATTTTGCATGTGTTGTTTAGAAGTTATGTTGGAATACATTTTTATTGCTTTTTTCACATTATCTCAGGATTCTAAGACTATTATAGTCATAGTGAATAAAAACTACTTTTTGTATTTGCAAGATTTAAAAAAGCATATGTTTCGAGTAAAACTCCCAAAGATGCATTATTTCAGGCATTATTAGCCGTTTTTCATGTGAGGTGTAGGAGTTATGTTTAAATAACTGTCATATTGAGTGTTACAGTATACAGTCATATTGAGTAAAACCTAAATTTTGTATTTGCAAACCATAGAAAAACAACTGTATCTAGTAAAACTAACATTAATTCAATATAACAGGCATTTTTAGACATTTTGCACGTTTGGATTAGGAGTTATGTTGAATACATTTTCATTGCTTTTTTCGCATTATCTCAGGATTCTAAGGACATTATAGTCATATTGACTAAAAAACTACTTTTTGCATTTGCAAGATTTTAAAAAGCATATGTTTCGAGTAAAAATTGCAAAGATGCATTATTTCAGGCATTATTAGCCATTTCGCATGTGTGGTGTAGGAGTAATGTTTAAATAACTGTCATATTGAGTGTTACAGTATACAGTCATATTGAGTAAAACCTACATTTTTTATTTGCAAACCATAGAAAAACAACTGTATCTAGTAAAACTAACATTTATTCAATATCACAGGCATTTCTAGACATTTTGCACGATTCGATTAGGAATTATGTTGGAATACATTTTTATTGCTTTTTTCGCATTATCTCAGGATTCTAAGAACATTATAGTCATAGTGATTAAAAAACTACTTTTTGCATTTGCAAAATTTAAAAAAGCAAATGCTTCCAGTAAAACTCCCAAAGATGCATAATTTCAGGCATTATTAGCCAATTTTCATGTGTGGTGTAGGAACTATGTTTAAATAACTGTCATATTGAGTGTTACAGTATACAGTCATATTGACTAAAACTTCATTTTTGTATTTGCAAACCATGGAAAAATAACTGCATCTAGTAAAACTCATACGTATTCAATATCATAGGCATTTTTAGACATTTTGCATGTTTGAATTAGGAATTATGTTTGAATACATTTTTATTGTTTTTTTCGCTTTATCTCCGGATTCTAAGTACATTACTGTCAAATTGAGTAAAAAAATATATTTTGTTTTTGCAAACCTTGCCAAATGGTTTTTTTTTCAGGAAAACTCTCAATGATGCATTTCTTCAGGCATTATTAGATATTTTGCATGTGTGGTGTAGGAGTTATGTTTAAATAACTGTCATATTGAGTGTTAAAGTATACAGTCATATTGAGTAAAACCTAAATTTTGTATTTGCAAGCCATAAAACTGTATCTAGTAAAACGAACATTGTTCAATATCACAGGCATTTTTAGACATTTTGCACGTTTGGATTAGGAATTATGATGGAATACATTTTCATTTTTTGTTTTCGCTTTATCTCAGGATTCTAAATACATTACTGTCTTTTTGCATTTGCAATATTTAAATTAGCATATGTTTCGAGTAAAACTCCCAAAGATGCATTATTTCAGGCATTATTAGCCATTTTGCATGTGTGGTGTAGGAGTAATGTTTAAATAACTGTCATATTGAGTGTTACAGTATACAGTCATATTGAGTAAAACCTAGTTTTTGTATTCGTGATTCTTTCCAAAACACCTGATTCTGGTAAAGCTCACATAAATTCAATATTACAGGCTTTTTTAGACAAATTTCAAGTTTGGTTTTGGAGTTATGATTATAAACCTTTCATATTTGGTATGACAGTTACACTGTTATATTGAATACAAAAAACAACTTGTGTCTTTGCTAACCTTACAAAAGATCATTTTTCTAGTACAACTAACAAAAATACACATCTCTAGGCATTATTAGCCATTTTTCATGTGTTGTTTAGAAGTTATGTTGGAATACATTTTTATTGCTTTTTTCGCATTATCTCAGGATTCTAAGAACATTATAGTCATAGTGATTAAAAAACTACTTTTTGCATTTGTAAGATTTAAAAAAGCATATGCTTTCAGTAAAACTCCCAAAGATGCATTATTTCAGGCATTATTAGCCATTTTTCATGTGTTGTGTAGGATTTATGTTTAAATAACTGTTATATTGAGTGTTACAGTATATAGTCATATTGACTAAAACCTCATTTTTGTATTTGCAAACCATAGAAAAACAACTGTATCTAGTAAAACTCACATGTATTCAATATCATAGGCATTTTTAGATATTTTGCACGTTTGGATTAGGAATTATGTTGGAATACATTTTTCTAGTTTTTTTAGCTTTATCTCGGGATTCTAAGTATATTACTGTCAAATTGAGTAAAAAATTATATTTTGTTTTTGCAAACCTTGCCAAATGTTTTTTTTTTCAGGAAAACTCTCAAAGATCCATTTCTTCAGGCATTATTAGACATTTTGCATGCATATTTTTGGAGTTTTGTTTCAAAAACTGTCATTTTGAGTGTGACCAATATGAGGCCAGTAAAACCCAATGTTTGTATTTGTGATTCTTTCCAAAATACCCGATTCTGGTAAAACTCACATAAAATCAATATTACAGGCTTTTTTAGACAAATTTCACGTTTAGTTTTGGAGTTATGATTATAAACCTTTCATATTTAGTATGACAGTTACACTGTTATATTGAAAAAAAAACTAACTTGTGTCTTTGTAAACCTTACAAAATATATTTTTTCTAGTACAACTAACAAAAATACATATCTCTAGGCATTATTAACCATTTTGCATGTGTTGTTTAGAAGTTATGTTGGAATACATTTTTTTGGCTTTTTTCGCATTATCTCAGGATTCTAAGACTATTATAGTCATATTGAATAAAAAACTACTTTTTGCATTTGCAAGATTTAAAAAAGCATATGTTTAGAGTAAAACTCCAAAAGATGCATTATCTCAGGCATTATTAGCCATTTTTCATGTGTGGTGTCGGAGTTATGTTTAAATAACTGTCATATTGAGTGTTACAGTATACAGTCCTTTTGAGTAAAACCTAAATTTTGTATTTGCAAACCATAGAAAAACAACTGTATCTAGTAAAACTAAATTTAATTCAATATAACAGGCATTTTTAGACATTTTGCACATTTGGATTAGGAGTTATGTTGAATACATTTTTATTGCTTTTTTCGCATTATCTCAGGATTCTAGGACTATTATAGTCATATTGAATAAAAAACTACTTTTTGCATTTCGAGTAAAACTCCCATTATTTCAGGCATTATTAGCCATTTTTCATGTGTGGTGTAGGAGTTATGTTTAAATAACTGTCATATTGGGCGTTACAGTATACAGTCATATTGAGTAAAACCTAGTTTTTGTATTTGTGATTCTTTCCAAAATACCCGATTTTGGTAAAACTCACATAAATTCAATATTACATGCTTTTTTAGACAAATTTCACGTTTAGTTTTGGAGTTATGATTATAAACCTTTCATATTTAGTATGATAGTTACACTGTTATATTGAATAAAAAAACTATTTTGTGTCCTTGCAAACCTTACAAAAGATAATTTTTCTATTACAACTAACACAAATACATATCTCTAGTCATTATTAGCCATTTTGCATGTGTTTTTTAGAAGTTATGTTTGAATACATTTTTTTTTAGTTTTTTTGCATTATGTCAGGATTGTAAGCATTTGTAGTCATGTTGAGTAAAAAACTACTTTTTGCTTTTGCAAAATTTAAAAAACCTAATGCTTCGAGTAAAACTCCAAAAGATGCATTATTTCAGGCATTATTAGCCATTTTTCATGTGTGGTGTAGGAACTATGTTTAAATAACTGTCATATTGAGTGTTACAGTATACAGTCATATTGACTAAAACCTCATTTTTGTATTTGCAAACCATAGAAAAGAACTGCATCTAGTAAAACTCACACGTATTCAATATCATGGGCATTTTTAGACATTTTGCACGTTTGGATTAGGAATTATGTTTGAACACATTTTTATTGTTTTTTTCGCTTTATCTCCGGATTCTAAATACATTACTGTCAAATTGAGTAAAAAATTATATTTTGTTTTTGCAAACCTTGCCAAATGTTTTTTTTTTCAGGAAAACTCTCAAAGATGTATTTCTTCAGGCATTATTAGACATTTTGCATGTGTGGTGTAGGAGTTATGTTTAAATAACTGTCATATTGAGTGTTAAAGTATACAGTCATATTGAGTAAAACCTAAATTTTGTATTTGCAAGCCATAAAACTGTATTTAGTAAAACGAACAATAATTCAATATCACAGGCATTTTTAGACATTTTGCACGTTTGGATTAGGAATTATGATGGAATACATTTTCATTTTTTGTTTTCGCTTCATCTCAGGATTCTAAGTATATTACTGTCTTTTTGCATTTGCAATATTTAAATAAGCATATGTTTCGAGTAAAACTCCCAAAGATGCATTATTTCAGGCATTATTAGCCATTTTACATGTGTGGTGTAGGAGTAATGTTTAAATAACTGTCATATTGAGTGTTACAGTATACAGTCATATTGAGTAAAACCTAGTTTTTGTATTTGCGAGATTTAAAAAAGCATATCCTTTGAGTAAAACTCCCAAATATGCATTATTTCAGTCATTATCAGCCATTTTTTATGTGTGGTGTAGGAGTTATGTTTAAATAACTGTCATATTGAGTGTTACAGTATACAGTCATATTGAGTAAAACCTAGTTTTTGTATTTGTGATTCTTTCCAAAATACCTGATTCTGGTGAAACTCACATAAATTCAATATTATAGGCTTTTTTAGACAAATTTCAAGTTTGGTTTTGGAGTTATGATTATAAACCTTTCATATTTAGTATGACAGTTACACTGTTATATTGAATACAAAAAACAACTTGTGTCTTTGATAACCTTACAAAAGTTCATTTTTCTAGTACAACTAACAAAAATACACATCTCTATGCATTATTAGCCATTTTTCATGTGTTGTTTAGAAGTAATGTTTGAATACATTTTTATTGCTTTTTTCGCATTATCTCAGGATTCTAGGACTATTATAGTCATATTGAATAAAAAACTACTTTTTGCATTTCGAGTAAAACTCCCATTATTTCAGGCATTATTAGCCATTTTTTATGTGTGGTGTAGGAGTTATGTTTAAATAACTGTCATATTGAGTAAAACCTAGTTTTTGTATTTGTGATTCTTTCCAAAATACCCGATTTTGGTAAAACTCACATAAATTCAATATTACATGCTTTTTTAGACAAATTTCACGTTTAGTTTTGGAGTTATGATTATAAACCTTTCATATTTAGTATGACAGTTACACTGTTATATTGAATAAAACAATTATTTTGTGTCTTTGCAAACCTTACAAAAGATCATTTTTCCAGTACAACTAACAAAAATACATATCTCTAGGCATTATTAGCCATTTTGCATGTGTTTTTTAGAAGTTATGTTTGAATACATTTTTTTTTACTTTTTTTGCATTATGTCAGGATTGTAAGCATTTGTAGTCATATTGAGTAAAAAACTACTTTTTGCATTTGCAAGATTTTAAAAAGCATATGTTTCCAGGAAAACTCCAAAAGATGCATTATTTCAGGCATTATTAGCCATTTTTCATGTGTGGTGTAGGAGTTATGGTTAAATAACTGTCATATTGAGTGTTACAGTATACAATCATATTGAGTAAAACCTAAATTTTGTATTTGCAAACCATAGAAAAACAACTGTATCTAGTCAAACTAACAATTGTTCAATATCACAGAAATTTTTAGACATTTTGCACGTTTGGATTAGGAGTTATGTTAGAATACACTTTTATTGCTTTTTTCGCATTATCTCAGGATTCTAAGACTATTGTAGTCATATTGAATAAAAAACTACTTTTTGCATTTGCAAGATTTAAAAAAGCATATGCTTCGAGTAAAACTCCCAAAGATGCATTATTTCAGGCATTATTAGCCATTTTTCATGTGTGGTGTAGGAGTTATGTTTAAATAACTGTCATATTGAGTGTTACAGTATACAGTCATATTGAGTAAAACCTAGTTTTTGTATTTGTGATTCTTTCCTAAATACCTGATTCTGGTAAAACTCACATAAATTCAATATTACAGGCTTTTTTAGACAAATTTCAAGTTTGGTTTTGGAGTTATGACTATAAACCTTTCATATTTAATAAGACAGTTACACTGTTATATGGAATAAAAAACTAACTTGTGCATTTGCAAACCTAACAAAGGATCATTTTTCTAGTACAACTAACAAAAATACATATCCCTAGGCATTATTAGCCTATTTGCATGAGTTATTTGGAAGTTATGTTGGAATACATTTTTATTGCTTTTTTCGCATTATCTCAGGATTCTAAGGACATTATAGTCATATTGAGTAAAAAACTACTTTTTGCATTTGCAAGATTTTAAAAAGCATATGTTTCCAGTAAAACTCCCAAAGATGCATTATTTCAGGCATTATTAGCCATTTTTCATGTATGGTGTAGGAGTTATGTTTAAATAACAGTCATATTGAGTGCTACAGTATACAGTCATATTGAGTAAAACCTAAATTTTGTATTTGCAAACCATAGAAAAACAACGGTATCTAGTCAAACTAACATTAATTCAATATCACAGGCATTTTTAGACATTTTGCACATTTGGATTAGGAGTTATGTTGGATTACATTTTTATTGCTTTTTTCGCATTATCTCAGGATTCTAAGACAATTGCAGTCATAATGAATAAAAAACTACTTTTTGCATTTGCAAGATTTAAAAAAGCATATGCTTAGAGTAAAACTCCTAAAGATGCATTATTTCAGGCATTATTAGCCATTTTTCATGTGTGGTGTAGGAGTTATGTTTAATAACTGTCATATTGAGTGTTACAGTATACAGTCATATTGAGTAAAACCTAGTTTTTGTATTTGTGAGTCTTTCCAAAATACCTGATTCTGGTAAAACTCACATAAATTCAATATTACAGGCTTTTTTAGACAAATTTCAAGTTTGGTTTTGGAGTTATGATTATAAACCTTTCATATTTAGTATGACAGTTACACTGTTATATGGAATAAAAAAACTAACTTGTGTCTTTGCAAACCTTACACAAGATCATTTTTCTAGTACAACTAACAAAAATACATATCTCTAGGCATTACTAGCCATTTTGCATGTGTTGTTTAGAAGTTATGTTGGAATACATTTTTATTGCTTTTTTCGCATTATCTCAGGATTCTAAGACTATTATAGTCATAGTGAATAAAAATTACTTTTTGTATTTGCAAGATTTAAAAAAGCATATGTTTCGAGTAAAACTCCCAAAGATGCATTATTTCAGGCATTATTAGCCGTTTTTCATGTGAGGTGTAGGAGTTAAGTTTAAATAACTTTCATATTGAGTGTTACAGTATACAGTCATATTGAGTAAAACCTAAATTTTGTATTTGCAAACCATAGAAAAACAACTGTATCTAGTCAAACTAACATTAATTCAATATAACAGGCATTTTTAGACATTTTGCACGTTTGGATTAGGAGTTATGTTGAATACATTTTCATTGCTTTTTTCGCATTATCTCAGGATTCTAAGGACATTATAGTCATATTGACTAAAAAACTACTTTTTGAATTTGCAAGATTTTAAAAAGCATATGTTTCGAGTAAAAATTGCAAAGATGCATTATTTCAGGCATTATTAGCCATTTCGCATGTGTGGTGTAGGAGTAATGTTTAAATAACTGTCATATTGAGTGTTACAGTATACAGTCATATTGAGTAAAACCTACATTTTTTATTTGCAAACCATAGAAAAACAACTGTATCTAGTAAAACTAACATTTATTCAATATCACAGGCATTTCTAGACATTTTGCACGATTCGATTAGGAATTATGTTGGAATACATTTTTATTGCTTTTTTCGCATTATCTCAGGATTCTAAGAACATTATAGTCATAGCGATTAAAAAACTACTTTTTGCATTTGCAAAATTTAAAAAAGCAAATGCTTCCAGTAAAACTCCCAAAGATGCATAATTTCAGGCATTATTAGCCATTTTTCATGTGTGGTGTAGGAACTATGTTTAAATAACTGTCATATTGAGTGTTACAGTATACAGTCATATTGACTAAAACTTCATTTTTGTATTTGCAAACCATGGAAAAATAACTGCATCTAGTAAAACTCATACGTATTCAATATCATAGGCATTTTTAGACATTTTGCACGTTTGGATTAGGAATTATGTTTGAATACATTTTAATTGTTTTTTTCGCTTTATCTCCGGATTCTAAGTACATTACTGTCAAATTGAGTAAAAAAATATATTTTGTTTTTGCAAACCTTGCCAAATGGTTTTTTTTTTCAGGAAAACTCTCAATGATGCATTTCTTCAGGCATTATTAGACATTTTGCATGTGTGGTGTAGGAGTTATGTTTAAATAACTGTCATATTGAGTGTTAAAGTATACAGTCATATTGAGTAAAACCTAAATTTTGTATTTGCAAGCCATAAAACTGTATCTAGTAAAACGAACATTGTTCAATATCACAGGCATTTTTAGACATTTTGCACGTTTGGATTAGGAATTATGATGGAATACATTTTCATTTTTTGTTTTTGCTTTATCTCAGGATTCTAAATACATTACTGTCTTTTTGCATTTGCAATATTTAAATTAGCATATGTTTCGAGTAAAACTCCCAAAGATGCATTATTTCAGGCATTATTAGCCATTTTGCATGTGTGGTGTAGGAGTAATGTTTAAATAACTGTCATATTGAGTGTTACAGTATACAGTCATATTGAGTAAAACCTAGTTTTTGTATTTGTGATTCTTTCCAAAACACCTGATTCTGGTAAAGCTCACATAAATTCAATATTTCAGGCTTTTTTAGACAAATTTCAAGTTTGGTTTTGGAGTTATGATTATAAACCTTTCATATTTGGTATGACAGTTACACTGTTATATTGAATACAAAAAACAACTTGTGTCTTTGCTAACCTTACAAAAGATCATTTTTCTAGTACAACTAACAAAAATACACATCTCTAGGCATTATTAGCCATTTTTCATGTGTTGTTTAGAAGTTATGTTGGAATACATTTTTATTGCTTTTTTCGCATTATCTCAGGATTCTAAGAACATTATAGTCATAGTGATTAAAAAACTACTTTTTGCATTTGTAAGATTTAAAAAAGCATATGCTTTCAGTAAAACTCCCAAAGATGCATTATTTCAGGCATTATTAGCCATTTTTCATGTGTTGTGTAGGATTTATGTTTAAATAACTGTTATATTGAGTGTTACAGTATATAGTCATATTGACTAAAACCTCATTTTTGTATTTGCAAACCATAGAAAAACAACTGTATCCAGTAAAACTCACATGTATTCAATATCATAGGCATTTTTAGATATTTTGCACGTTTGGATTAGGAATTATGTTGGAATACATTTTTCTAGTTTTTTTAGCTTTATCTCGGGATTCTAAGTATATTACTGTCAAATTGAGTAAAAAATTATATTTTGTTTTTGCAAACCCTGCCAAATGTTTTTTTTTTTCAGGAAAACTCTCAAAGATCCATTTCTTCAGGCATTATTAGACATTTTGCATGCATATTTTTGGAGTTTTGTTTCAAAAACTGTCATTTTGAGTGTGACCAATATGAGGCCAGTAAAACCCAATGTTTGTATTTGTGATTCTTTCCAAAATACCCGATTCTGGTAAAACTCACATAAATTCAATATTACAGGCTTTTTTAGACAAATTTCACGTTTAGTTCTGGAGTTATGATTATAAACCTTTTATATTTAGTATGACAGTTACACTGTTATATTGAAAAAAAAAACTAACTTGTGTCTTTGTAAACCTTACAAAATATATTTTTTCTAGTACAACTAACAAAAATACATATCTCTAGGCATTATTAACCATTTTGCATGTGTTGTTTAGAAGTTATGTTGGAATACATTTTTGGGGCTTTTTCGCATTATCTCAGGATTCTAAGACTATTATAGTCATATTGAATAAAAAACTACTTTTTGCATTTGCAAGATTTAAAAAAGCATATGTTTAGAGTAAAACTCCAAAAGATGCATTATCTCAGGCATTATTAGCCATTTTTCATGTGTGGTGTCGGAGTTATGTTTAAATAACTGTCATATTGAGTGTTACAGTATACAGTCCTTTTGAGTAAAACCTAAATTTTGTATTTGCAAACCATAGAAAAACAACTGTATCTAGTAAAACTAAAACTAATTCAATATAACAGGCATTTTTAGACATTTTGCACATTTGGATTAGGAGTTATGTTGAATACATTTTTATTGCTTTTTTCGCATTTTCTCAGGATTCTAGGACTATTATAGTCATATTGAATAAAAAACTACTTTTTGCATTTCGAGTAAAACTCCCATTATTTCAGGCATTATTAGCCATTTTTCATGTGTGGTGTAGGAGTTATGTTTAAATAACTGTCATATTGGGCGTTACAGTATACAGACATATTGAGTAAAACCTAGTTTTTGTATTTGTGATTCTTTCCAAAATACCCGATTTTGGTAAAACTCACATAAATTCAATATCACATGCTTTTTTAGACAAATTTCACGTTTAGTTTTGGAGTTATGATTATAAACCTTTCATATTTAGTATGATAGTTACACTGTTATATTGAATAAAAAACTATTTTGTGTCCTTGCAAACCTTACAAAAGATAATTTTTCTATTACAACTAACAAAAATACATATCTCTAGTCATTATTAGCCATTTTGCATGTGTTTTTTAGAAGTTATTTTTGAATACATTTTTTTTTAGTTTTTTTGCATTATGTCAGGATTGTAAGCATTTGTAGTCATGTTGAGTAAAAAACTACTTTTTGCTTTTGCAAAATTTAAAAAAGCTAATGCTTCGAGTAAAACTCCAAAAGATGCATTATTTCAGGCATTATTAGCCATTTTTCATGTGTGGTGTAGGAACTATGTTTAAATAACTGTCATATTGAGTGTTACAGTATACAGTCATATTGACTAAAACCTCATTTTTGTATTTGCAAACCATAGAAAAGAACTGCATCTAGTAAAACTCACACGTATTCAATATCATGGGCATTTTTAGACATTTTGCACGTTTGGATTAGGAATTATGTTTGAATACATTTTTATTGTTTTTTTCGCTTTATCTCCGGATTCTAAATACATTACTGTCAAATTGAGTAAAAAATTATATTTTGTTTTTGCAAACCTTGCCAAATGTTTTTTTTTTCAGGAAAACTCTCAAAGATGCATTTCTTCGGGCATTATTAGACATTTTGCATGTGTGGTGTAGGAGTTATGTTTAAATAACTGTCATATTGAGTGTTAAAGTATACAGTCATATTGAGTAAAACCTAAATTTTGTATTTGCAAGCCATAAAACTGTATTTAATAAAACGAACAATAATTCAATATCACAGGCATTTTTAGACATTTTGCACGTTTGGATTAGGAATTATGATGGAATACATTTTCATTTTTTGTTTTCGCTTCATCTCAGGATTCTAAGTATATTACTGTCTTTTTGCATTTGCAATATTTAAATAAGCATATGTTTCGAGTAAAACTCCCAAAGATGCATTATTTCAGGCATTATTAGCCATTTTACATGTGTGGTGTAGGAGTAATGTTTAAATAACTGTCATATTGAGTGTTACAGTATACAGTCATATTGAGTAAAACCTAGTTTTTGTATTTGCGAGATTTAAAAAAGCATATCCTTTGAGTAAAACTCCCAAATATGCATTATTTCAGTCATTATCAGCCATTTTTTATGTGTGGTGTAGGAGTTATGTTTAAATAACTGTCATATTGAGTGTTACAGTATACAGTCATATTGAGTAAAACCTAGTTTTTGTATTTGTGATTCTTTCCAAAATACCTGATTCTGGTAAAACTCACATAAATTCAATATTATAGGCTTTTTTAGACAAATTTCAAGTTTGGTTTTGGAGTTATGATTATAAACCTTTCATATTTAGTATGACAGTTACACTGTTATATTGAATACAAAAAACAACTTGTGTCTTTGCTAACCTTACAAAAGTTCATTTTTCTAGTACAACTAACAAAAATACACATCTCTATGCATTATTAGCCATTTTTCATGTGTTGTTTAGAAGTAATGTTTGAATACATTTTTATTGCTTTTTTCGCATTATCTCAGGATTCTAGGACTATTATAGTCATATTGAATAAAAAACTACTTTTTGCATTTCGAGTAAAACTCCCATTATTTCAGGCATTATTAGCCATTTTTTATGTGTGGTGTAGGAGTTATGTTTAAATAACTGTCATATTGAGTAAAACCTAGTTTTTGTATTTGTGATTCTTTCCAAAATACCCGATTTTGGTAAAACTCACATAAATTCAATATTACATGCTTTTTTAGACAAATTTCACGTTTAGTTTTGGAGTTATGATTATAAACCTTTCATATTTAGTATGACTGTTACACTGTTATATTGAATCAAAAAACTAACTTGTGTCTTTGCAAACCTTACAAAAGATCATTTTTCTAGTACAACTAACAAAAATACATATCTCTAGGCATTATTAGCCATTTTGCATGTGTTTTTTAGAAGTTATGTTTGAATACATTTTTATTGCTTTTTTCACATTATCTCAGGATTCCAAGAACATTATAGTCATATTGAGTAAAAAACTACTTTTTGCATTTGCAATATTTAAAAAAGCATATGTTTCGAGTAAAACTCCCAAAGATGCATTATTTCAGGCATTATTAGCCGTTTTTCATGTGTGGTGTTGGAGTTATGTTTAAATAACTGTCATATTGAGTGTTACAGTATAGGGTCATATTGAGTAAAACCTCATTTTTGTTTTTGCAAACTATAAAAAAACAACTGTGTCTAGTAAAACTCACATGTATTCAATATCACAGGTATTTTTAGACATGTTGCACGTTTGGATTAGGAGTTATGTTTTTATTGCTTTTTTCGCAGTATCTCGGGAATCTAAGAACATTATAGTCATGTTGAGTAAAAAACAACTTTTCGCATTTGCAAAATTTAAAAAAGCTTATGCTTCGAGTAAAACTCCCAAAGATGCATTATTTCAGACATTATTTGCATTTTTTCATGTGTGGTGTAGGAGTTATGTTCAAATAACTGTCATATTGAGTGTTAATTTATACAGTCATATTGAGTAAAACCTCATTTTGGTATTTGCAAACCATCAAAAAAAACTGTATCTAGTAAAACTCACATGTATTCAATATCACAGGCATTTTTAGACATTTTGAACGTTTGAATTACGAATTATGTTGGAATACATTTGTATGGTTTTTTCGCATTATCTCAGGATTCTAAGTACTTTACTGTCAAATTAGTAGAAAAATACTTTTTGTTTTCGCCAACCTTACCAAATGTTTTTTTTCCCGAAAAACTCTCAAAGATACATTTCTTCAGGCATTATTAGATATGTTGTATTTCTACTTTTGGAGTTATGTTTCAAAAACTGTCATTTTGAGTGTGACCAATATGAGGCCAGGAAAACATAATTTTTGTATTTGTGAACCTCTCCAAAATACCTGATTCTGTTAAAACTCACATGAATTCAATATTACAGGCTTTTTAAGACAAATTTCAAGTTTGGTTTTGGAGTTATGATTATAAACCTTTCATATTTAATATGACAGTTACACTATTATATTGAATAAAAAAAACTAACTTTTGTCTTTGCAAACCTTACAAAAGATTATTTTTCTAGTACAACTAACAAAAATACACATCTCTAGGGATTATCAGCCATTTTGCATGTGGTTTTTAGAAGTTATGTTTGAATACATTTTTATTACTTTTTTCGCATTATGTCAGGATTGTAAGACTTTGCAGTCATATTGAGTAAAAAACTACTTTTGGCATTTGCAATATTTAAAAAAGGATATGTATCGAGTAAAACTCCCAAAGATGCATTATTTCAGGCATTATTAGCAATGATTCATGTGTTGTGTAGGATTTATGTTTAAATAACTGTTATATTGAGTGTTACAGTATACAGTCATATTGAGTAAAACCTCATTTTTGTTTTTGCGAACTACAAAAAAAACAACTGTGTCTAGTAAAACTAACATTTATTCAATATTACAGGCATTTTTAGACATTTTGCACGTTTGGATTAGGAGTTATGTTGGAATACATTTTTTTTTTTTTTTTTTTTCGCATTATCTCAGGATTGTAAGAACATTATAGACATATTGAGTAAAAAACTACTTTTTGCATTTTCAAGATTTAAAAAAAGCATATGCTTCAAGTAAAACTCCCAAAGATGCATTATTTCAGGCATTATTAGCCATTTTTCATGTGTGGTGTAGGAGTTATGTTTAAATAACCGTCATATTGAGTGTTACAGTATACAGTCATATTGAATAAAACCTAGTTTTTGTATTTGTGATTCTTTCCAAAATACCCGATTCTGTTAAAACTCACATAAATTCAATATTACAGGCTTTTTTAGACAAATTTCAAGTTTGGTTTTGGAGTTATGATTATAAACCTTTCATATTTAGTATGATATTTACACTGTTATATTGAATAAAAAAACTAACTTGTGTCTTTGCTAACCTTACAAAAGATAAATTTTCTAGTACAACTAACAAAAATACACATCTCTAGGCATTATCAGCCGTTTTTCATGCGTCGTTTGGAATTATGTTTGATTTTTTATTGCTTTTTTTGCATTATCTCAGGATTCTAAGTACATTACTGTCAAATTGAGTAAAACATTATATTTTGTTTTTGCAAACCTTGCCAAATGTTTTTTTTTTTCAGGAAAACTCTCAAAGATGCATTTTTTCAGGCATTATTAGACATTTTGCATGTGTGGTGTAGGAGTTATGTTTAAATAACTGTCATATTGAGTGTTACAGTATACAGTCACATTGAGTAAAACCTAAATTTTGTATTTGTAAACCATAGAAAAACAACTGTATCTAGTAAGACTAACATTAATTCAATATCACAGGCATTTTTAGACATTTTGCACGTTTGGATTAGGAGTTATGTTGAATACATTTTTATTGCTTTTTTTGCATTATCTCAGGAATCTAAGAACATTATAGTCATGTTGAGTAAAAAACAAATTTTTGCATTTGTAAAATTTAAAAAAGCTTATGCTTTGAGTAAAACTCCCAAAGATGCATTATTTCAGGCATTATTAGACATTTTTCATGTGTGGTGTAGGAGTTATGTTTAAATAACTGTCATATTGAGTGTTATAATATACAGTCATATTGAGTAAAACCTTATTTTTGTATTGGCAAACCATAAAAAAAAACCTATATCTAGTAAAACTCACATTTATTCAATATCACAGGCATTTTTAGACATTTTGAACGTTTGAAACAGGAATTATGTTGGAATACCTTTTAATTGCTTTTTTTGCATTATCTCAGGATTCTAAGTACATTACTGTCAAATTAGTAGAAAAATACTTTCTGTTTTCGCCAACCTTACCAAATGTTTTTTTTTTTCCAGAAAAACTCTCAAAGATACATTTCTTCAGGCATTTTTAGACACGTTGCATTTCTACTTTTGGAGTTATGTTTCAAAAACTGTCATTTTGAGTGTGACCAATATGAGGCCAGGAAAACCAAATTGTTGTATTTGTGAACCTCTCCAAAATACCTGATTCTGTTAAAACTCACATACATTCAATATTATAGACTTTTTAGACAAATTTCAAGTTTGGTTTTGGAGTTATGATTATAAACCTTTCATATTTAATATGACAGTTACACTGTTATATTGCATAAAAAAACAACTTTTGTCTTTGCTAACCTTACAAAATATATTTTTTCTAGTACAACTAACAAAATTACACATCTCTACGCATTATTAGCCATTTTTCATGTGTTGTTTAGAAGTTATGTTTGAATACATGTTTATTGCTTTTTTCACATTATCTCAGGATTCCAAGAACATTATAGTCATATTGAGTAAAAAACTACTTTTTGCATTTGTAAGATTTAAAAAAGCATATGTTTCGAGTAAAACTCCAAAAGATGCATTATTTCAGGCATTATTAGCCATTTTTCATGTGTGGTGTAGGAGTTATGTTTAAATAACTGTCATATTGAGTGTTACCGTATACAGTCATATTGAGTAAAACCTAAATTTTGTATTTGCAAACCATAGAAAAACAACTGTATTTAGTAAAACTCATATGTATTTAATCTTGCAGGCATTTTTAGACATTTTGCACGTTTTGATTAGGAATTATGTTTGAATACATTTTTATTGCTTTTTTCGCATTATCTCAGGATTATAAGTACATTACAGTCAAATTTAGTAAACAAAATACTTTCTGTTTTTGCAAACATTACCAAATGTTTTTTTTTTTTTTTTCCATTAAAACTCTCAAAGATACATTTCTTCAGGCATTATTAGACATTTTGCATTACTACTTTTGGAGTTATTTTTCAAAAACTGTCATTTTGAGTGTGACCAATATGAGGCCAGTAAAACCTAATTTTTGTATTTGTGAACCTTTCCAAAATACCTGATTCTGCTAAAACTCACATAAATTCAATATTACAGGTTTTTTTTTGACAAATTTCAAGTTTAGTTTTGGAGTAATGATTATAAACCTTTCATATTTAGTATGACAGTTACACTGTTATATTGAATTAAAAGAAAACTAACTTGTGTCTTTGCAAACCTTACAACATATCATTTTTCTGGTACAACTAACACAAATACATATCTCTAGGCATTATTAGCAATTTTTCATGTGCTGTTTAGAAGTTATGTTTGAATACATTTTTATTCCTTTTTTCACATTATCTCATAATTCTAAGAACATTATTGTCATATTTAGTAAAAAACGCCTTTACTCATTTGAAAGATTTAAAAAAGCATATGTTTCGAGTAAAACTCCCAAAGATGCATTATTTCAGGCATTATTAGCCATTTGTCTAAAAATGCCTGTAATATTGAATAAATGTTAGTTTTACTAGACACAGTTGTTTTTTTTATAGTTTGCAAAAACAAAAATGAGGTTTTACTCAATATGACTGTATACTGTAACACTCAATATAACAGTTATTTAAACATAAATCCTACACAACACATGAATCATTGCTAATAATGCCTGAAATAATGCATCTTTGGGAGTTTTACTCGATACATATCCTTTTTTAAATATTGCAAATGCCAAAAGTAGTTTTTTACTCAATATGACTGCAAAGTCTTACAATCCTGACATAATGCGAAAAAAGTAATAAAAATGTATTCAAACATAACTTCTAAAAACCACATGCAAAATGGCTGATAATCCCTAGAGATGTGTATTTTTGTTAGTTGTACTAGAAAAATAATCTTTTGTAAGGTTTGCAAAGACAAAAGTTAGTTTTTTTTATTCAATATAATAGTGTAACTGTCATATTAAATATGAAAGGTTTATAATCATAACTACAAAACCAAACTTGAAATTTGTCTTAAAAAGCCTGTAATATTGAATTCATGTGAGTTTTAACAGAATCAGGTATTTTGGAGAGGTTCACAAATACAAAAATTATGTTTTCCTGGCCTCATATTGGTCACACTCAAAATGACAGTTTTTGAAACATAACTCCAAAAGTAGAAATACAACATATCTAATAATGCCTGAAGAAATGTATCTTTGAGAGTTTTTCGGGAAAAAAAACATTTGGTAAGGTTGGCGAAAACAAAAAGTATTTTTCTACTAATTTGACAGTAAAGTACTTAGAATCCTGAGATAATGCGAAAAAACCATACAAATGTATTCCAACATAATTCGTAATTCAAACGTTCAAAATGTCTAAAAATGCCTGTGATATTGAATACATGTGAGTTTTACTAGATACAGTTTTTTTTGATGGTTTGCAAATACCAAAATGAGGTTTTACTCAATATGACTGTATAAATTAACACTCAATATGACAGTTATTTGAACATAACTCCTACACCACACATGAAAAAATGCAAATAATGTCTGAAATAATGCATCTATGGAGTTTTACTCGAAGCATAAGCTTTTTTAAATTTTGCAAAGGCGAAAAGTTGTTTTTTACTCAACATGACTATAATGTTCTTAGATTCCCGAGATACTGCGAAAAAAGCAATAAAAACATAACTCCTAATCCAAACGTGCAACATGTCTAAAAATACCTGTGATATTGAATACATGTGAGTTTTACTAGACACAGTTGTTTTTTTATAGTTTGCAAAAACAAAAATGAGGTTTTACTCAATATGACCCTATACTGTAACACTCAATATGACAGTTATTTAAACATAACTCCAACACCACACATGAAAAACGGCTAATAATGCCTGAAATAATGCATCTTTGGGAGTTTTACTCGAAACATATGCTTTTTTAAATATTGCAAATGCAAAAAGTAGTTTTTTACTCAATATGACTATAATGTTCTTGGAATCCTGAGATAATGTGAAAAAAGCAATAAAAATGTATTCAAACATAACTTCTAAAAAACACATGCAAAATGGCTAATAATGCCTAGAGATATGTATTTTTGTTAGTTGTACTAGAAAAATGATCTTTTGTAAGGTTTGCAAAGACACAAGTTAGTTTTTTGATTCAATATAACAGTGTAACAGTCATACTAAATATGAAAGGTTTATAATCATAACGCCAAAACTAAACGTGAAATTTGTCTAAAAAAGCATGTAATATTGAATTTATGTGAGTTTTACCAAAATCGGGTATTTTGGAAAGAATCACAAATACAAAAACTAGGTTTTACTCAATATGACAGTTATTTAAACATAACTCCTACACCACACATAAAAAATGGCTAATAATGCCTGAAATAATGGGAGTTTTACTCGAAATGCAAAAAGTAGTTTTTTATTCAATATGACTATAATAGTCCTAGAATCCTGAGATAATGCGAAAAAAGCAATAAAAATGTATTCAAACATTACTTCTAAACAACACATGAAAAATGGCTAATAATGCATAGAGATGTGTATTTTTGTTAGTTGTACTAGAAAAATGAACTTTTGTAAGGTTAGCAAAGACACAAGTTGTTTTTTGTATTCAATATAACAGTGTAACTGTCATACTAAATATGAAAGGTTTATAATCATAACTCCAAAACCAAACTTGAAATTTGTCTAAAAAAGCCTATAATATTGAATTTATGTGAGTTTTACCAGAATCAGTTATTTTGGAAAGAATCACAAATACAAAAACTAGGTTTTACTCAATATGACTGTATACTGTAACACTCAATATGACAGTTATTTAAACATAACTCCTACACCACACATAAAAAATGCTGATAATGACTGAAATAATGCATATTTGGGAGTTTTACTCAAAGGATATGCTTTTTTAAATCTCGCAAATACAAAAACTAGGTTTTACTCAATATGACTGTATACTGTAACACTCAATATGACAGTTATTTAAACATTACTCCTACACCACACATGTAAAATGGCTAATAATGCCTGAAATAATGCATCTTTGGGAGTTTTACTCGAAACATATGCTTATTTAAATATTGCAAATGCAAAAAGACAGTAATATACTTAGAATCCTGAGATGAAGCGAAAACAAAAAATGAAAATGTATTCCATCATAATTCCTAATCCAAACGTGCAAAATGTCTAAAAATGCCTGTGATATTGAATTATTGTTCGTTTTATTAAATACAGTTTTATGGCTTGCAAATACAAAATTTAGGTTTTACTCAATATGACTGTATACTTTAACACTCAATATGACAGTTATTTAAACATAACTCCTACACCACACATGCAAAATGTCTAATAATGCCCGAAGAAATGCATCTTTGAGAGTTTTCCTGAAAAAAAAAACATTTGGCAAGGTTTGCAAAAACAAAATATAATTTTTTACTCAATTTGACAGTAATGTATTTAGAATCCGGAGATAAAGCGAAAAAAAACAATAAAAATGTATTCAAACATAATTCCTAATCCAAACGTGCAAAATGTCTAAAAATGCCCATGATATTGAATACGTGTGAGTTTTACTAGATGCAG